>NC_045437.1:56879298-56901138 GCF_002776525.5 Piliocolobus tephrosceles | reverse complement strand
AAGTAGAGCTTCTTTTCCTTCTGTTCCTCAGATTTTTCCTTTTTAATCTTTACAGGTGCTTCTTCCCCATTCTCTTTAAGTGTTGATATTCTTCAGGGTTTGATCCTACCCCTGCAGTACTTCTCACATAGTATTCTCTTTCTGGGTAAACCAAATGCTTCTTTTTAGCCCATGTTGGCTACAGACATGTACTGTTTGTATATGTCATGGATTACTGCATATCTCTACTTGGATATCTCATAAACACTCAGATTCAGCATGTCCAAAATTGAACCCATCGCCCCCTCCTCAAGTCTACTTCAGTATTTCTCATTCACTCTATTGCTCCAATCAGAAACTTGGTTGTCTTCCTTGACTCCTTATTCTTCCTTGACCTCACAGCCTATTATCAGGATCTCTTAATTTAATGACTCAAGTAACTCTTCCTGCATTTTTTCTGTACCTACCACTATAACTTTTGGTCATGCTAGCATTATGTCTTGCCTGGGCTTTTGCAACAAATTCCTAATAGGCCTCTTCACTTAGGAGAGTAATTTGGTTAACAACAACAACAAAACCCAAAACAATAATTTGGTTAATTACTGTTTCAGAGTAACCTTTCAGGCATGTAAGTTTGACCCTCTGATCACCTGCTGAAAACTTTGAAAGCATTCTCTACTTCTGTTGCCCTTTGTATGAAGCCCAAGTCTAACATGGCTTATTATGGTGGACCCCGAACAAACTAACTTGCCTCTTCAGTCTCATTCTTACGCTTATTTGAGGCACACTATACTCCAGACAAGCTGAACTTCCTTGGAACACTCCACTTCTAACTAACCTGGCTAACTGCTGTATCTCCTTTTGATTCCTAGCCTAAGATGGGTCCCCTGCTTTATGAGTGGAGAGTCTCCTCCCTTTACTCTGTCAAAACACTCATTGTATTGTATTATATGTTTGTGTCTGGTCAGATCAAGTTCCTTTATATTCCCCATTGCCTAGGACATGCACTTTGCACACTTTATAAATTAGCTATGTACTGAACCAGTGACTAAATGAACTTCCAGCTGCTCTTTCACTGCTCTGTCTATTCAAGTTTTGACATTCTAAAAAATTGACTTGTGTGGTTTCATCCTTCAGGCATCAGGAATATGACATGACAAGGTGTGTGTCACTGTTTTTAATGCATGCTTGTAATTTTCTCTTTAATAACCTGTTTTGAATAGCAGTGTAGTCCCATGGCTAATTAAGTTCCAAAAGGATATATATATGTATGTATGTATATATCTATTAGTCTCCATCCTACCCCTACCCCACAGCAAGCTACCCAGTTCTTCTCCAAGAGACAAAAATATTACTAGCTTCTTATATTTGTAGAGAATTACTTCTTTTTCATTTTTCAGGAAAATCTGTGCTTATATATCTCTATTTACATGTAGTATAAATATGTGTAAATATATACTTTTTCCTACAGATGTTATATTGTATGTACTGGAATGTAATTTACTTTCACTTAATAATAATGATATATTGGAGAACCTTTGAGTAGATAAATAATAGTCTCATTCTTTCTTGTACTGCATTTCATTAGGGAGTAAATACACTACAATTTATTTAACCAGTCTTTTACTGATGACATTTACATTTGTGCCTAATCTGTAGCTGCTACACAGCCAGTACTGTAGTATTTAATGGTCTTAAACTCTTGACATTTTATACATACATGAATATATCTGTAGGGGAAAATTCTAGAAGTAGAAGCACTGGGTCAGATAATTGTGTGTGTGTGATTTTGATAGATCTTGTTGACTTGTCTTCCATAGATAGGAATTTACCTTACTATCTGCAAAAATGCCTGTTTCCTCATACTCTTGTCCACACAGTGTACATTACACTTTTGAAATACGCTGGCTTGGATTGTGAAGTTCAGGCTGTGCCTATAGAATTTTTTTTTTTTAAGTGACCCTGTAAAGGATAACATGCTTAATTTATGAAGTGTTTGTGAGGTCCAGACATATAATAGAAAACATCTAAGTTCTGATGTTTATCTATCATAGCCAATATAGAAAAATAAAAGATGTATCATATATTATGTCTATGAGAATAAAGTAATTTTTTAGTTAAAATTTTTTGAGAAATAAGCATTATAGTTTTACTTACTAAAATTATAACCTGAATTTATTTACTAAAACTAAAACCTAAAGAGTCCTTTAAGGTGTACAATTCAGTGATTTTTTTTTTTAGTATGTTCATGAAGTTGTAAAATTATTACCACTGTCCAATTTCAGAACATTTTTATGACAAACCCTAAAAGAAACTCATACCCATTAGCAGTCACTCTGCATTCCCCTCTCATTCCAGCCTTTGGTATCTGCCACTAATCAACTTTTTATCTTTGTAGATTTGTTTGTTTTGGACATTGAGTATAAACGAAACTGTACGATACATAGCCTTTAGTGTATAGCATCTTTCACTTAGCATAATCCATACTCAAGTTTGCCACTATAGTAACTTGTTTTCAGTACTTTTTTTATAGTTGAATAATATTTCATTTCATCTATCCGTTAATCAGTAGACATTTGGGTTTCCCATTCTTTGGCCATTATAAATACCATTCATATACAAGTTTTTGTGTGGACATAAAATAACTGAAAATTGTTTTCAGTTTTTGTAGGTTATACCTAGAAGTGGAATTGCTGGATCATATGGTAACTCTATACTTAACTTTTTGAGGAACTGCCATATTATTTTCCAAAGTGGCTGTATTATTTTGCATTCGCACTAGTAATATTTGAGGGTTCCAATTTTCCACATCCTGGCCAAAACTTGTCATTTTCCATCTTTTTTATGGTGGGTATGAAGTGGGTCCTGGTGGGTCATCCTGGTGGGTATGAAGTGGCGTTTTGTTGTGATTTTGATTTGCATTTCCCTAATGATTAATGATGTTGAACATCTTTCCATGTGTTCATTTACCATTTGTTTTTTGTTTTGTTTTGTTTTCTTGTTTTTAAAGGATAGAGTTTTATTCTGTCGCCCAGTCTGGAGTGCAATGGTGCGATGTCAGTTCACTGCAACCTCTGCCTCCTGGGCTCAACTGATCCTCTCACCTCAGCCTCCCAAGTAGCTGGGACTACAGGTGCACACCACATCCGGCTAATTTTTATATTTTTTGTAGAGACAGGTTTCACCACGTTTCCTAGGCTGGTCTCATACTTGGCTCAAGGGATCTGCCCATCTTGGCCTCCCAGAGTTCTGGGATTACAGACTTGAGCCACCATGCCCAGCCATTTGTATGTCTTTTTTGGAGAAAGATCTGTTCAAATCCTTTGTTCACTTTATAATTTGGTATGTTTTCTCTTTTTTTTGAGACGGTGTCTCACTCTGTCACCCAGGCTGGAATGCAGTGGCATGATAATAGCTCATTGCAGCCTTACCTCCCAAGACCAAGTGATTCTCCCACTTCAGTGCCTGAGTAGCTAGGACCACAGGCACATTCCACCTTGCCTGGCTAATTTTTTTTAGAGGGGATTGGGGTCGGGGAGAGACAAGGTCTCACTGTGTTACCCAGCCTGGTCAAACTCGTGGGCTCAAGTGATCCTCTCGTCTCAGCCTCTCAAAAGTGCTGGGATGACAGATATGATCCACTGTGCCCAGTCAGTATTAATCTTTTTTATTGTTGAGGTATAAAAGTTCTGGATACTACTGCCTTATCTGATATGCTTTACAGATACTTTTTCTCATTCTAAGGGTTGTCTTTTCCCTTTCTTGATAATATCCTTTGAAACACAAAAATTTTTAATTTTGATTAAGTCCAGTTATCTGTTTTTTCTTTTGTTGCTTTTGCTTTTGTTACGTCTAAGAAACCATTGTCTAATCCAAGATGAGACCTACCTTTATGTCCTTCTACTTATGTAGGCCTTTCCATAGACTATATTACCTTAAATGTTTATGTTCTTCCTTCATCTTAACACTTGTTCTTGACCTTTTAACATGGAAAACAAATTAAGCATTTGTCAGCAAATACGCTGCAAGTGTTTGGTAAAGGATGAGTAAGGCCTTGAAATACCTTGCAACTCTAGTCTCAAAGTCATCTCTTTGTTACCAGAGTTGAAGGGTCGGAGAAGGTTGTCTTTTATCTGTGTGCCTACACACATATGTGCATATATGGTATAATTTATCAGTATTTACAGAGACCATAGTAAGCACAGCACAAAACCAGGCTTTAAGAGATACATGGGAAATAGAGTTTAAATGGTAAATATGGTAAAGATGCTTTTATGGTTTTTGGGTTTTTTTTTTCATGATCATTTTTTAATGTTACTTTAAAATAGATGAGTGGAATGTGATTCAATTTAGTAAAACAACAACAACAAATCAGCTTTATTAAAACATCTGAGAAAGCTGGGTGCGGTGGCTCACGCCTGTAATCCCAGCACTTTAGGAGGCCAAGGCGGGCAGATCACATGAGGTTGGGAGTTCAAGACCAGCCTGACCAACATGGAGAAACCTCATCTCTACTAAAAATACAAAATTAGCCAGGCGTGGTGGCACATGCCTGTAATCCCAGCTACTCAGCAGGCTGAGGCAGGAGAATCGCTTGAACCTGGGAGGCGGAGGTTGCGGTGAGCCAGGATCATGCCATTGCACTCCAGCCTGGGCAACAAGAGTGAAACTCCATCTCAAAAAAAAAAAAAAAAAAAAACTCTGAGAAAGATGGAAAAATAAATATATTAGAAAAGGTTTTTAAAAGGGAGAATGTTAAAAACACATAAAATTATAGCTTATACATTCTGAAGTAAATACTGATAAGTTGATATCATAGCTAGAATTTGTTTCAAAATAACCCAGTTGTGGGGATAGAAATAGCTGTAGGATTGACGATATGTTGAAAATTAGTGAAGCTGAATGTAGGGGGTTATCATCTATTGTGTAAGTTTGCAATTTTTTATAATACTTTAAATTTTTTTGCTGGGTACAGTGGCTCATGTCTGTAATCCCATCACTTTGGGAGGTTGAAATGGGTGGATCACTTGAGCCCAGGAGTTTACGATCAGCCTGGGCAACATGGCAAAACCTCGTCTCTACAAAAAAAAACCTTGTAGAAATTAGCCGAGCATGGTGGTATGTACCTGTAGTCCCAGCCACTGATGGCTGAGGTGGGAGGATCCCTTGAGCCCCAGAGGTTGAGGCTGCAGTGAGCTGTGTTCGTGCAACTGCATTCCAGTCTGGGTAACAGAGGGAGACCCTGTCTCAATAAAATAAAATTAATTAATTAAAAAATTGTAATGAAAATTCTTCTTCAGAATGCCTCTGCACACAATCCCATTTACAGTAGCCACATAAACAATAAAATACCCAGGAATACAGCTAACCAAGGAGGATAAAGAGAGCCATACAATGAGAATCACAAAACATTGGTGAAATAAATCAGGGATGATGCAAACAGAAAAACATTCCATGATCATGGATAGGAAGAATCAGTGTTGTTAAAATGGCCATACTGCCCAAAGCAATTTACAGATTCA
Source organism: Piliocolobus tephrosceles (assembly GCF_002776525.5). NCBI lineage: Eukaryota > Metazoa > Chordata > Mammalia > Primates > Cercopithecidae > Piliocolobus > Piliocolobus tephrosceles. The sequence goes on along the minus strand of NC_045437.1, from coordinate 56,895,637 downwards.
GTGCTATTTCTGTCAAACTACCAATGACATTCTTCACAGAATTAGAAAAATCTATTCTAAAATTCATATGAACCAAAAAAGAATCTAATAGCCAAAACAATCCTAAGCAAAAATAACAAAGCCAGAGGTATCATACTACCCCATTTCAAGCTGTACTGCAAAGTTGCAGTAACCGAAACAGCACGGTACTGATACAAAAACAGACACATAGACCAGTGGAACAAGATCGGGAACCCAGAAATAAAGCCACATACCTACAACCATCTGGTCTTCAGCAAAAACAAGCAATGGGGAAAGAACTCCTTATTCAGTAAACGGTGCTGGGGAGACTGGGTAGCCACATGCAGAAGATTGAAACTAGACCCCTTCCTTTCACCATACACAAAAATTAACTCAAAATGGATTAAAGACAAATGTAACACCTCAAACTATAAAACCCCTGGAGGAAAACCTGGCAAGTACCATTCTGGGCATTGGCCTTATCAAAGAAATGTATGACCAAGTCCCCAAAACAATTACAACAAAAATAAAAAAAAATGAGAAATGACAAAAGAGCTTCTGCACAACAAAAGAAACTGAGTAAACAGACAACCTACAGAATGGGAGAAAATATTCACAAAGTATGCATATGACAAAGGTCTCATTTCCAGAATTTATAAGAAACAATTCAAGCAAAAAGCAAACAGTCCCATTAAAAAATGGGCAAAGGGACACACTTGCTTTCTTAAGTCGCCTGCTTATTCCTCTTCCAAGTTGTGCTTTCCTTCTTTTCTTTCCTTTCCTTACTGTTGTAAAGCTTTTCTTTTTCTTTTTCTTTTTTTTTTTTTTTGAGACAGAGTCTCTCTCTGTCACCCAGGCTTGAAGCAATGGCATGATCTCGACTCACTGCAACCTCCACCTCCTGGGTTCAAGTGGTTCTCCTGCCTCAGCTTCCCGAGTAGCTGGGATTCCCGCCACTATGCCTGTCTAATTTTTGTGTTTATAGTAGAGATGGAGTTTCACCATGTTGGCCAGGCTGGTCTCAAACTCCTGACCTCAGGTGATCCACCTGCCTCGGCCTCTGAAAGCGCTGGGATTATAGGCATGAACCACCATGCCCAACTGTAAAGCTTTTTAATAAACTTTCATTCCTGCTCTGAAAGAAAAAAAAAATGGGTAAGGGACATGAACAGATACTTCTCAAAAGAAGACAGACGTGGCCAACAAGTATATGAAAAAATACTCAACATCACTAATCATTTGAGAAATGTAAGTAAAAACTGCAACAAGACACCATCTCACACCAGTCAAAATGGCTATTATTAAAAAGTCAAAAAAATAACAGATGTTGGCCAGGTTGCAGAGAAAAAGGAACACTCACATACTGTTGGTGGAAATGTAAATTAGTTCAGCCACTGTGGAAAGCAGTGTGGAGATTTCTCAAATAACTTAAAACTATTCAACCCAACAGTCCCACTGCTGGGTATATACACAATGGAAAATAAATTATTACTACAGAAAATACACCTATACTTGTATGTTCATTGCAGTACAGTTTATAATAACAAAGACATGTAATCAACCTGGATGTTCGTTAACAATGAACTAGTTAAGCTGGAGCTAAACATTGGATAAATACCAGATACAAAGATGGTAACAATAGACCCTGGGATTACTAGAGGAGGGAGGGTGGGAAGGTTGAAAAACTAGCTATTGGGTACTCTACTCACTACCTGGGTGTTGGGATCATTTGTATACCAAACCTCGATGACATGCAGTTTAACCCGTGTAATAAACCTGCATATGAACTCCAAACCTTAAGTAAAAGTTAAAAAAAAAATGCCTCTACAGACCAAATATTTCTCTTGGTTTCTGATCTACTTTTAGATACTATCACATGTATTTCCTGCCACTATCTTAAAACTTACCAAAAACGGAATCCATTGCCTTTATCCCCATATTTCTATGTTTGCATTCTGTCTGTTGGTTAGTGGAGACACCATATATCTGGTTTCTCAAATAGAAATCTTTTTTTTTTTTTTTTTTCAGACGGAGTCTCGCTCTGTCGCCCAGGCTGGAGTGCAGTGGCGCTATCTCGGCTCACTGGAAGCTCTGCCTCCCGGGTTCATGCCATTCTCCTGCCTCAGCCTCCCAAGTAGCTGGGACTACAGGTGCCCCCCACCACACCTGGCTAATTTTTTGTATTTTTAGTAGAGACAGAGTTTCACTGTGTTAGCCAGGATGGTCTTGATCTCCTGACTTCGTGATCCACCCGCCTCAGCCTCCCAAAGTGCTGGGATCAAATAGAAATCTTACTGATATTGCCAACTTTCCTCATTCCTTGAGGATGTTTGCCCCTGGCTTACCCACACTCTCAGCAAAATGGCCTTGCTTGTCTTTTCACCACCAAGAAATATAAGCAACCAGAAAAGAACTACAAGTCAGCCACATCTACCCAACTACTAGCATCTGTGCCTATGACTCCCTTTCTTACTTTACTGAGGACACATTTTTTCTCTTCCTCTTTTAGGCCCCTTTCCTCCACTCGTATGCTGGATCTTACCTCTCTTCACCTGCCCAGTCACAACTTCAGTGGTCTCTCTGTGCTGCATCAACAGTTATTTTCTTCACTGAATCATTTCTATCAATATGGGAATGCTGTTATTTCTCCCATCAAAAAAAAAAAAAAAATCCTCTTAGGCTGGGTGTGGTGGCTCACACCTGTAATCCCAGCACTTTGGGAGGCTGAGGTAGGCAGATCGCTTGAGCCCAGGAGTTTGAGACCAGCCTGGGCAACATGGGAAACTCCTTCTCTACAAAAATTATCAAAGGTAAGCAGGGCATGGTAGCACATGCCCATGGTCCTACCTACTCAAGAGGCTGAGGTAGGAGGATTCCTTGAGTCAGGGAGGTGGAGATTGCAGTGAGTTGAGATCCAACCACTGCCTCAAAGAAAAAACAAAAACCTCTTGACTACTCTCACTTTTAGGCATTGCTCCTATTTTATTTGATCTGTTAGCAGCATTTGACACAGTTAATTCACTCCCTTTTGTTTGAAATACCTTCACTTAGCTTCTGTGACTACTCTTCTGATTTTTCTTCTTTTTCTCTGGTAACTTCTTGATCTCCTTTGCTGGTCTCTCATTTCCCTGACCTCTGTACAGAACTTTAAAGATCAGAACTTCTCTCATTCTCTTAGTGGTCACATCCACTTTGATTGTCTTAAAAAATACTGTCTATATTGGTGTTTTGCAAACCTTTTTTCCATTATTGCTCTGCCTGAGAAGCCTTTTGACTACTTTATTGCCTAATCACCCCTTCGCAGTGAAATTTCTCTACATCTATTTACAGGTTGTGGCCCTTCGAAGGGCCATAAACCATTGTAGTATCTAAGATCTGCCCTTCCAAAGAGCCAGTTTTTACCACCTTGGGGATATCACCCCCACTGAGAATGCATGATTTGAATTGACAATCCCCAAACTTTTTTCTTCAGCTTTGACCATCTCCAGTCTATTAGACAGCCTACTTCATATCTCCACTGGACAGGTATCTTAAACTTCACATGTACGAAACCAAACTCATAATCTGACTTTAGCCTTATTTGCCACACGGAGCTTCAATGATCTCATTCTTCTTTATGTATCTTTAGTTCTGGCAGCACTGAATTTGAAATATACATTTTACCCTAGTGGTAAAAGGGCTTAGAAGAGTGATCATTTATTCCCCTAACTGAAATTGGCCACGCTTTGAAATTAGAAATTTCCGTGACTCAGGGCCACTATCGTCATAGGCTTCCCATAAGTAGAGTGGAGCAGCAGTTGGGATGACAGAGTAGGGGAATAGTAACATTGCACTGACAGTTGAAAAACATTCCACAAGATCCCTGTCTCATTACGATGTATGCATAAGAGAAGGTGATATGTATATGTAGCTGTGAAAAGTTCACAGAATAGCACAGCTATATTGGTATGGAATTCCCTTTTGGGTAAATAAAAATTTAAGCCAGGGCACAATTAGATAGCATTGCTTAAGTGTGTTCAGGAGAACACCTGGGAAAGAGTTCTTCAGAATTTTGAACTTTTGGCAACATGTTGCTTCAACACCACCACTGTAAAAGTCTTTGGTATTCTAAATAGGAAATCTTTTATTCTTTAACACATGAGTAAAGATACATTTAGTATAGTCTGTTACCGAAAGGAATGTAGATATGAAGAACAACCTTTTAATTGAGACTTATAGGTTTTGAGATTTAGTTAACTTTTTTTTTTTTAACATTGTTACTATTTCAGCTAGAATCATAATCATATTACATCGTGATTTTAGAATTTTGGTTTTTTTGTTCTCTTTACAAGTGGTTTTGGACTGTGTTGTAACCCTGCCTTTCCCCAGCCCCAAATATGCTGAATAACATTAGGAAACTACAGTGATTTAATACCTTTTTTTTTTTTTTTGAAACGGAGTTTTGCTCTTATTGCCCAGGTTGTCCAGGCTGGAGTGCAATGGCCTGATCTCGGCTCACTGCAACCTCCGCCTCCCTGCAACCTCTGCCTCTGGGGTTCAAGTGATTCTCCTGCCTCAGCCTCCCTAGTAGCTGGGATTACAGGCATGCTCCACCACGCCTGTCTAATTTTGTATTTTTAGTAGAGACGGGGTTTCTCCATTTTGGTCAGGCTCATCTTAAACTCCCGACCTCAGGTGATCCACCCACCTCAGCCTCCTAAAGTGCTGTGATTACAGGCGTGAGCCACTGTGCCTGATTTAATACTTTTTGATGCTATCATAGCTCTTTTATGACATTTTTCTTATTATTCTTATGCAAATTCTGAATGAAACTTTTCTAAAAAGCTGCACAGTGGGCCCTTCTAAATAATAATGCTACCTTAATTGTTAGTGTGCAGCTCAACAGATCTGAAGTTTCCCCATCAGCCCATAGGAACTGAGCACTACTGAGTTTTTACATCCCTTTTCAAAACAATAGATGAGGTAAGAATTTGAAAATTCATAGTTTGTTTTCAATATGAATAAAATTTGTCCCATTTTTAAGTTGTATTTTCTAAATGAAAACCTTAGCTATATCATTTCCTTTTTCCTCTCCTTGTGTCAGACTTTCAGGTTTGTGTTTAATGTCTAAGAAAATAAATACTAAAACTTTTGGTTTAGTTAAAAAACTAACATCTTAAGAGTGATAAACCAAACAGAAAAGTCTCTATGTTTGGCGAAGTCACATTCCCCAGAGATTTACTAAACAGCAACAGCACTGTTACCAGTGTCAGCTGAGACATTATTTATGTCCTTCTCTAATGGCTTCTTGTTCCACTAAAGCTATTGAAGAAGGTGTAATGCTACATAGTCCTCATGAAGGATTCTTTTCCTCACTGCTTAGATTAGCTAACACAACCTGAATATCAGAGTTTGAGACTTTGACTTGTGCTGAATCTGCTGCTGACCTGCTGCATGACCTCCAACAAATCAAATTTCTTTCTGTCCTCATTTACTGGTCAGTGGCACCTAGGAATAAATTGACATTTACTGTTAGATTATAAATAATAACTGCTTTGAGGTAGTTGGCAAAACCAAGATATAATGTGTAACTATTAGTGTAGTTAACATTACTATGAATATTACTGTGTAGTTAACTTCTACTTTCTAAATAATGCTTTTTTGTAGCATCCTTTTCATTTTAGTCTATTTTAAAGCAACATTTGACAATCTTTGTTTTCCCAACTTTTCTCCATTTTGCGGTTATGATAAGATTATAATATAAACATATTAAAGAGGAGAATTATTTTCATGTTCTTGAAGGAGCATCCTTTTAGAATTCTTTTAATAAGCTGAAAAAAGGAATTGTATCTGTTTTAAAAGACCAATCTTAAACCTCTTTAGACAATGAAAGCTTACTAACATGTTTTTCTATGATTTAACTTGGAAAGATGGCAGTACAATTTTTGAATTTGGATTCTACAGTGGTAGTTGTTTTAATAACTAAATATACAATTGATTGGAACCACTATTTTATGTACCTAATTATCATTTAAGAAAAATGGGGCCGGGCACAGTGCAGTGGCTCATGCCTATAGACCCAGCACTTTGGGAGGCCGAGGTGAGCAGATCACTTGAGCCCAGGAGTTTGAGACCAGCCTGGGCAACATGGCAAAAACCGGCCTGTACAAAAAGTATAAAAATTAGCCGGGTGTGGTGGCAGGCACCTCTGGTTCCAACTACTCGGAAGGCTGAGGGGGGAGGATCACTTGAGCCCGGGAGGCAGAGGTTTCAGTGAACTAAGGTTGCACCGTTGATTTCTAGCCTAGGCGAGAGTGAGACCCTGTCTCAAAAAAGAAAGAAAGATGGAAAACCTGTTATTTAAGACAAGTTTTAATCAATCACCTGATGTGAAGTGGCAAAGGTTTTACCGTCAGTGTGTTCTAAGATAATTTATCTGATGCGGAATGACTTGGAAGAAAGTATTTCCTTCAAGTGTCTGTTTACCAACCACTTTGAATAAGCTTATGTATTGTACTCTTCTTCTGGAAACAACATTGTTCTGCCAGACACTTGGTCTGAATGTGTGATTTTACAATTCAGAGTAATATTTCTTTGTTCTTCTGAGAATGGATATTTATGCAGGTTTTCCTCTTAGTTGCTGCTTGAGAGGTACAGGAGATAATTAGTTTTATTAGCATATTTTTAAAAGTCTATTAAAAATGCTTTTAAATTATTTGGTGGTATTCTGATTGGAAATGGAAGGGGTTGCTAGAGGTTTTATCAAGAATAGATACACTTTATATTTTAATTTATTGGCATGTAAGCTAGATTTTCCTATTAATTTTCTTTACATAGCTGTATTCATGTGAATCACCAGTGACTACTTTTTAAAAATATGTGTAAAAATTTTTAAATTATATTTTTTGTAGTAATATTTTATAAAGCATTGATTTGTTATATTTTTAATTTATCATACTTTAAACAAAACAGATTTAAACAACTTCAAAGGGTTTGGAAATAGCCATTATAAACAATCTTATAACTGAAGTTTTATTTTTGCTAATAATTTAAGTTGTTGTTCTTATACATATTTAGGTTTTGAAATTTTTATAAAGGTGTAGGCAGGGCGTGGTGGCTCATGCTTGTAATCCCAGCACTTTGGGAGGCCAAGGCAGGCAGATCACCTGAGGTCGGGAGTTCAAGACCAGCCTGACCAACATGGAGAAACCACATCTCTACTAAAATTACAAAAGTAGCTATGCACGGTGGCACATGCCTGTAATCCCAGCACTTTGGGAGGCCAAGGCAGGCGGATCACCTGAGGTCGGGAGTTCGAGACTAGCCTGACCAACATGGAGAAACCACATGTCTACTAAAATTACAAAAGTAGCTATGCGTGGTGGCGCATGCCTGTAATCCCAGCTCCTCGGGAGACTGAAGCAGGACAATCACTTGAACCGGGGAGGCAGAGGCTGCGGTGAGCCGAGATCGCGCCATTGTACTCCAGCCTGGGCAGCAAGAGCAAGACTCTGTCTAAAAAAAAAAAAATTCTTTTTATGGGATTGCAGGCATGGTGGCATATGCCTGTAATCCCAGCTACTTGGGAGGCTGAGGCAGGATAATTGCTTGTTGAACTTGGGAGGCAGAGGTTCTGGTGAGTTGAGATCGTCCACTGTACTCCAGCCTAGGTGACAGAGCGAGACTCCGTCTCAAGAAAAAAAAACAAAATTATAAAGGTCTTAATATCTTAAAAGTATGAAGAAAAATTTTCATACAAACATCCAAAGAGGAACTGATAAAAATAATGTTCACTTTGGGGGAAGACTTGGCATATGTATGGTCATATACCACAATCCTATGATTAGGGTAGTTAGAAATAGAAAAAAAAAAATAGAGTTTGTAATCCTAGGTATGTCAGAAACAACTGCAACCTTTTAAAAAACTGCTTGGATCTGAAAATAATTGATTGTTGCTTTTTTGTATTTTTCCTAACGTTCTACTACTATATCCTCTTAATAAAATACATATTTTTGTTAGATTTTTAATATTCTGACTTTTAAATACTTGTAATGAAATTTTATTAGTATTCTTGGCTGACTTATTTTGGCTCTTGTCTCCTCCATTTGCAACCAAATTATACTTTATATGCTAGACAAGGTTTATGCCAGCCTAATTGGTTGCTGGCATTTCTTAGCCTCACAGCTGCTGTGAACTCAGCTGTGAACTAGAAAACATATAATAGGATCCTGTATTCAGAGACCAAAAGGCAATTGTCAACATGTAAAACTTGTTTTTGACAGCTCAATGAATATATGAGCTTTTATGACAAATAGCACTAATAGCAGATCTTAAGTAACTATCTGAAAGATTAGGAAGTCTTGAAATATGAATTCCATGTGTTTATTTTTATTCACTGAAGCAAAGATGGCTTACATTTGCATGTGTGTTCTGTTAAGTCATTTGTGGCTTTTTTCTTTTTAAAAATCGTGTGTCTTGATATTTACCAACAGATATTAAAAAGTTGAGATCTGAACTGTTTTCCCTTTAATTTCACCCTAATAAAAAGTTGAACCTTAAATGAGGTAAAAAATATTTCTTAAAATCAGCTAAACATAAAATGGCTTTGATTAAAGATTATATTTCAAAATATTATGTTTCATTTAGCAGATTTTATTTTTATAAATTTTTGACATCTAAGTTTGGGGTGAACATTACTTTTATATTAAGTTGAACCATATGAAATTGATATTTTTTTAGGTCAAATGGTTGAATGTAGACTAAATGGGAAAAAATGGCAGTCTATCAACATGAACTTCCTAACCACATTCAGAAATGTAACTAACCACTATTAATTACCTTTGTATAAGTAAAATATCATCATGTGTGATCAGTAAACAATGAGGTTAACAGATCAGGTTTATATATAGTAAAATCTTTTCTTCCATTATAATTGCTTTTTGCCTGTTCCCACTGTTTTCTTCCATTTTCTTAAGTATTTAGATACTCAGCAATAAATAAAACAAAGGCTAAACAAATATATGAGAGGCTATAGAAATACATTGAGGACAAGCAAACTGTGTTAGTAAATGGCTCATACTGAATATGATAAAAGCATCATCCTGTACCTACATTTTGTATCACTTTGATAACTTGGCATGATTTTTTGTGTCTACTGTGATTCTAACAGTCTATCGATTATATTTGGAATGTAGCTCCAAACTTTTCTTGCACACTCTTTTATTTAAAATGCCAATTGAGTTTTGTCACATACAAATATAAATGTTTCTTTACATAAATATTGGCCAGAAAAATCTTGCATTGTGAGAAAAGTACATTTTAGGAGGTTTTGGTATTGAAAACCAAGAGGTGTTCTATTGGGAAAATAATGATTGGGGAGCTATTCTGCAGGGTTTGCCTGTACTTTCCAAAACTCTTCGTGAGGCTGAGGCGGCAGTGGCTACGGCTGGAGTAGGATGCTGGGAGGTGTTGAGGAAGGAACAGTGGCTTGTACTGTGAGGGTGTCAGGAAGGAACAGGGGAGGAAGATGGTGACATCGGGGGCAGGGGCAAGTGAGCCTTGTTCAGCCACAGCCTTGGCTTTCAATCTGTGCAAGTTTAGTGAGATCACGCTGCAAGAAGCAGTGTCAGGCTGAGGACGCAGCGGACCTCGAAGAGATGATAATGAACATCGGCTCCACCCAGTTACACACTCAAAAACTGCAACTGCCGTAAAGAAGGAGCTCCCGGTATGGTAGTTCTCTGCCAGTACCCTACCACACTGACAGCTCTCCTATAGTCCTGCCTACTTACCTCCTCCCCAAGTGTCCAGCTGGTTAAGGACTATCCCCTGGGACAATTTCCCTGCAGAGAAGGGGTACCTGTTTTGCCTAGCATCTGCATTTAACAGGACAAGCTCTGACTCTGCCCTTCACACAAGTGTGATGAACCCCAGTTCCCAGGATACTTATTCAGGCCCCACATCTCCCAGCATCTCGCCCACCCAACATTTCTGGGTGGTAAAATGGACTCCAAAGTACCTGCTATTGAGGAGAAGTTCTCCTAGGTGACAAGCATTTGCTGAAGCCATGGGATATTTAGAAGCTGTCATCACCTTCATCCTGACCCTGGTCTTAATGAAGTCCCTGGAATTAATACCTTTCCATCTCCTGGCCAGCTTGTCAATGTGCCTGTCCTTCCACCTGCCATGAGTACTGGATATGGGAGGAGGTCCCTACCTGACCTCACCAATTTGCACTTTCCGCCAGCACTGCCCACCCGCCTGGACCCTGAGGAGACAGCCTACCTTAGTCTGAATAGGGGCAACAGTACTTCCAATTTGACTCACATCATGACTCACCTGGGCATTAGTGAGGGCCTGGGCCTGGTGTTGGGCCCAGGTCATGATGCACCAGGACTTTGTTCACCTCTTAGCCACCCATCCCTGTGGTCCTCCCTAAGCAATCCTGATCTCCAGGCTTCCCTGAGCAGTCTTCAGATCCATCTTCAGGGCTCCCACAGCCACCCCTCACTACCTCCGTCCTCCTTGGCCCACCATGCCCTGTCTACTACCTTCCTGGGCCACCCCTCACTAAGTACCCTGGCCCTCCCCCTCCTCCTCCCCCTCTTCATCCTCCTCTTCCTCCCCTCCCCCTCTTCCTCTTCCTCCTCCTCCTCTCGTTCTCCACTTTACTCTTCATCTGCCCCTAATTTACTCAACCTCTACTCCTGGGCCTCCCCCCCACCACTGCCTTGTACCCCTCAGCCCCTAAGTTTGCCTGCGGGTCCAGCTGATGCCAGAAGGTCCCAACAGAGCAGCCTAAACAGTTTTTGCCAATGTCACCCATCCTATCTTCCATCACTCAGGGTATCCCCCTGGAGACCAGTAATCTACACATCCAGCCACATACCCCAAAGTCTCTGCAGCAGCCAGACTTGCCCTCTCAGGCCTGCTCAGTGCAGGTGGGCAGCCCCTGGGCAGGCAATTGGATTGTGGAATACTACCCACCTTGGCCCCCTGGGGTTGGGCAAGTCTTCACTGGCCAATGAGTGACTTCAGCCTGGGGAACTGGAGCAGTTCAGCATGGAGAGCCCATAAACCAGCCTGGTGATGGATCCCCCTGGCTTTTCCAAAGGGCCTGGATTTTTAGAAGGTGAGGGGCCCGTGGCCAGCCCTCAGGATCCCCACACCCTCAACTACCAGAACTTGACCCCCCACTGCTCCTGCTGTGGCTCAAGTCTTAACATCATCCTCATAGGAGACTTCTCCCCAGGTTTCTCTAAGGAGATGGCAGCAACCCTGGCTGCTGTGTCTGGCTTTGAGGTGTCAGTAGTAGGATTGGAGTTGGGGCTAGGGCTGGAAGATGAGCTGTGCATGGAGCTACTGGGCCTGGAAGGGCTATACATGCTGAGTGACCCAGTGCCCTGCTACCCGATCCTGCTCTGGAGTATTCATCACCATCCCTCTTCTTGGCCCTGTCCCCCATTACTGTCCTTTTCCTCCCTTACCCCGGCTAGTGGAGACTCCACTCTGCCCCCCAGATCCTCTCTGTAGCATGAACGAAGGATCCCAAGAATGAGAAAAAGCACAGAGTTTGTCCAGGTGGCCCTTGAATTCTGTACACGGGTGGGCCTGGAGGAGCTCAAAGGAGGGCCACAAGCACTTGCAACTTTGAACCAATTGCCTGGAGGTCAAAGCCTGTTGGAAAGCTGGGGATATGGAGGGGAACCTGGGAGGCAGGGCTTGTCCGGATTCCTAGGGGTAGGCATTGCCAGCCCCTCCTCATCACCCTTTCCCTCTCAATGGAGGAGAGTGCCACAGTGGGTATTATTTTTAATTAAATATATTTTAATAAAAAATCAAAAAAAAATTATTTGCAAGTGTTTTGTTTTACTTCTAACATGACATTTTCTATACTAATTTATCTTTACAACTAGATTGAATTAAAATGGAAAACTTTTAAATATGTCTCTGGATTTTAAGTTTTAAAAAGCCATAGAGTTTTTGAAACTATAAGTTATCTTTTATATGGTAGTACTGATTTTATGTAACAATGTAAACTTAGAATTTTCAAATCTGACTTCATTTTCTATGAATATGACTTATGACTTAAAGATGGATTGAGTCTTCTGGTCAAAATAGTACACTAAAGTTCATGTATTGGCGTTCTTCTGTCTCAAACACATAAGAGGAAACCAAAAAGGCATAGCTGAGCTCAAAAACAAGATCATGGATTAGTAATGGAATAGGAATTCTAAGAGATGGGTGAGGCTGAAGCAGGCATGGATGTCAAAAGTGATTCCTGTAGGATGATGTGGGAGAAAGAGACTTTAAAAAAGGAGAGTCAGAATCAGTTCCATTGTTTGAAGACAAGGACTTGTGTGGCTCCTCTTAAAAATGTTGGTTTTTAAATGGGGCTGATTTGCTCCTAGAGCTAGATTTATAAGAAATTTTCCGTCAAGGCAGCCCAGTACAGTTATGGTAGAAATACAGGGGTATTCAGCCACTGTGCACTGGGAAAGTCATTGACCAATTATTGTGGCTCTGTCTGTCCTGATTGGTCAGTTATCTCACCTTTAAAAATCATTAACAGGATACCTAGAAAACTCCCATGTGTGGAATTTGAGAACATTTCTAAATAACTCATGAGACAAAAAATCATGAAAATTAGAAAAATAGGTGGAACTGAACAATAACAAAAATACTACATGTAAAAACTTGTAAGATGCTGCTAAAGCAGTTCTGGGAAAGAAATGTGTAGCTTTAGCTGCTTATAAAGAAAAAAGAAAGAATAAGGATGGTGAATGACTTAAGCATTCATCTTAAGAATTTAAGGGGAAGAAACAGTAAAATATGCCCAAAGTAAGTTGAAAGAAAGAAGTAATAATAGCAGAAATTAAGTACATAATAACCTAATAAAAAAGGCTCAACAAAGCCAAGATTATTTTTGGAAAGACAAATGAACAAATCCCAGGTGAGATTAAGAGAAAAAAGTTTACCAAAATATTAGGAATGAAAATGTTGACATCATATCAGATGCCAGAGGCATTAAACAGATACTATGAGCTTGATGCCAAAAATATGGAAACTTTGTCTAAAACTCCTAGAAAAATACAATTATGAAAACAATAAAAAACTAATAATTCTATAATTATTAAGGAAATTGGATCTTATAATAATGCAAAGTAAGATGGTTTAACAAGTGCCTACCAAATACAACTATTCTAGAGTATGGAAAGGCAAAACTCTGTCATAGAAAATCATTTTATAAGATTAGCATAACCAGCCAGGCGCAGTGGCTCATGCCTGCAATCCCAGCACATTGGGAGGCTGGGGTGGGTGGATCACCTGAGGTCAGGAGTTCCAGACCAGTCTGGCCAACGTGGTGAAACCCCGTCTGTCCTAAAAATACAAAAATTAGCAAGGTGTGGTGGCACGTGCCTGTACTCCCAGCTATTCAAGAGGCTGAGGCAGGAGAATCACTTGAACCTGGGAGGCAGAGGTTGCAGTGAGCCGAGATCACACCATCGCACTCCAGCCTGGGCGACAGAACGAGACTGTCTCAAAAAAAAAAAAGGTATAACTATGATACCAAAATCGAATAAGATTGTTATGAGAGGCTGGCAGCAGTGGCTCACACCTGTAATCCCAGCACTTTGGGAGGCTGATGCAGAGGGATTGCTTGAGACCAGAAGTTTAAGACCAGCCTGGTCAACGTAGTGAGACCCTGTCTCTACAAAAAAATTAGCCAGACATGGTTGTGCATGCCTGTAATCCTTGCTATTTGGCAGGCTGAAGCAGGAGGATCACAGGCTGTAGTGAGCCACCATGATCACACCACCATACTTCAGTCTGGGCACAGAGTGAGACTCCTGAACTCTTAAAAAAAAAAAAAAAAGTAGCTTTGTGAAAGGAAAATTGCTGGCCAGTATCATTCTTAATTAATGATATAAAAATCCAGAACGAAACAGACAATGCAATTCCAATCAGAATCCCAACAGGCATTGTTTCGTGATTATTGGTTTATATGATTTTTGGAACTTCACAAGCTGATTCTAAAGTTTATATAGACATGCAAAAGGCCAAGAACATCAAAGAGACTCTTAAAGAACAATAAGGCAGGAGGGCTTATTCTATATGGCAAGACTTAATAATAAGCAAAGCTGGCCGGGCGCGGTGGCTCAAGCCTGTAATCCCAGCACTTTGGGAGGCCGAGACGGGCGGATCACGAGGTCAGGAGATCGAGACCATCCTGGCTAACATGGTGAAACCCTGTCTCTACTAAAAAAAATACAAAAAGCTAGCCAGGCGAGGTGGCGGGCGCCTGTAGTCCTAGCTACTTGGGAGGCTGAGGCAGGAGAATGGCGTAAACCCGGGAGGCGGAGCTTGCAGTGAGCTGAGATCCGGCCACTGCACTCCAGCTCGGGCGACAGAGCAAGACTCCGTCTCAAAAAAAAAAAAAAATAAGCAAAGCTATAATACTAAGTATAATTTTAGTTCAGGGATAAAGAAATAAACTAATGCATGTATGCTTGAACTATGACATAGGTAGTATTGCCGATAAGTAGAGGGGAAAGGGGATTTTCAGAAAATGGTCCTGGAAAGGAAATTGTGTTATAGAAAAAATATCAAAATGCCAATGGATTAAGGTCCCAAATATGAAAGGTTTTGTAAAATTTTATTTATTTATTTGAGTCAGTCTCGTTCTATCACCCAGACTCGAGTGTAGAGGCATGATCTTGGCTCACTTCAACTTCTGCCTCCCGGGCTCAAGCAGTTCTCCTGTCTCAGCCTCCCAAGTATCTAGAATTACAGACACCCACCACAACACCTGGCTAATTTTTTGTATTTTTAGTAGAGTTAGGGTTTCACCATGTTGGCCAGGCTGGTCTCAAACTCCTGATCTCAAGTGATCTGCCCATCTCAGCCGCCTAAAGTGCTAGGATTACAGGCCTGAGCCACCACACCCGGCTTGTAAAACTTTAAAAGGTAAGAGACTGTTTTACGATCTCAATCTTAGGAAAAATTTCATAATGTACCAAAAAACAAAAAAAAACCATAATGGAAAAACATATATTTGACTACATTAGAATCAAGAACTTAAATGCATCAAAAGGCACCATAAAGAACATGAAAAGATAAGCCACAACTTTGTAGAAAATATTTGTTATACATACAACAAAAGATTAATACCAAGAATATATATAGAATTCCTGTAGAGAAGCAGGCAAAAGAAAAAGGCCTCAACACTCAAGTCAGTATTCAAAAGGCCTGAATGGCTAACAAGCACAAAAATAGGCAAAACCTCATTAAATCAGAGAAATTAGAACCATATTTGATACATTAAATCTGACTAATATTAAGTGTTTTCATGAATGTCGAGTAATTGCTAGGGGAATTACAAATCATTATTGATACTGTGTGTTAGGTCCATATTTCATTGCTATAAAGAAATACTTGAGAGTAGGTAATTTATAAAGAAAAGAGGTTTAATTGGCTTGTGGCTCTGCAGGCTTTGCAGGAAGCATGATGCTGGCATCTGCTCAGCCTCTGGGAAGGCCTCATGAAGGCTAAGGGGGAGCAGGAGCAAGAGAGGGAGATGCCACACACTTTTAAACAGCCAGAGAACAGAACTCACTGTCGTGAGGACAGCACTCATCACCAAGGGGATGGTGCTAAACCTTCATGAGAAATCCACCCCAGTGATCTTGTCACCTCCACCATCCAATCATCTCCACTGGGCCCCACCTCCAATATAGGGATTATAGTTCCACATGAGATTTAGGCATGGATGAATATACAAACTATCATACAGCTACTATAGATAGGAAACATCATGGCACTGAAGAGAAAAGTTTTATATATGTGGACTCAATTATTCTGTATTTCTTCTCTTATATATTCTAGAGAAATTATTGCACATTTGTACCAGTACACATATGTAAGAATGTCCATAGCATCATTGTTGCTAAATGCAGAAGCATAAAACCAATTCAACTGTCCGATAGTAGAATAGATAAAATGTATATTCATGCAATTAAATACCTATTGTAGTGAAAATAAGTTATATACATTATATATATATATGACAAATGAATCACAAAAAATAGTCTTGAGCAAAAAAAAAAAAAAAACCACAAGTCTTAAAGTAGTGTTAATCCATGCATATGCAATTTAAAGAGAAGTAAACTGTTTAGATTTGTGAGTGTATATTACATTGAAAGGTAATACAACTATAAAGAAAAGCCAAAGTATGATTATCTCAAATGTGAGTGTGTTACATTTAAAGGTGATAACACTATAAAGAAAAGCCAAAGTATGATTATCTCAAATGTCAGGGTAGTTACTTTTAGTACTTTTTTTTTTTTTTTTTGAGTCGGAG
>NC_045437.1:56854743-56879288 GCF_002776525.5 Piliocolobus tephrosceles | reverse complement strand
GGGTTCAAGCAGTTCTGCATCAGCCTACTGAGTAGCTGGGATTACAGGCACGCACCACCATGCCCAGCTAAAATTTTGTACTTTTAGTAGAGACGAGGTTTCACCATGTTGGCCAGGCTAGTCTCAAACTCCTGATCTCTGGTGACCCACCTGCCTCAGCCTTCCAAATTGCTGGGATTGCAGGCATGAGCCACTGCACCTAGCAGTTGTTATCTTTCAGAGGGGAATGTATGGGGTTTCAAAAGTGTTTTTTAACCTAGCTGGTGGTAGTTACACAGGTGTTTGCTCTATTATTTTTTGTTAATGTAGAAGTGTATGTGATATAATTCACAGTAAAGTAAATGGTGAATCAAAGAGAGTCAAAGGGCAATGAGTTAGTGAAGATGGAGTACAGGAGTTTTCTCAGGTGGATCAGAGAAATGGGATGGTATTTGGAAGGCCACATGGAAAGATTGTTGCATTTTCTAGGGAAAGATACTTCCAGTCCTGATTAGTCTTATTAACATCTATGCATGATCCCTATTAACAACTGAGACTTGAGCATCTCATTGTTCTCCCCCTAGTGCCATCATTCTCCCAGTCATCCAGGCTTGAAACCTTGTTATGCCTATATGTTGTCACCATATCATGATTTTTTTCCTTTGAAAAATTTTTCATGTATCTTATTATTGTTTCTCTTACTACTTAACACCTTTGTTAACAGGTGTTTACTATTTGACTTTTGAAATAAATCATTGGATGTCTTTGTTAAAGAAAAAACAAAAATTTTAAAAGAAAACAAATTATAAATTTGTATTACAATTTAAAAAGAGGTACTTGAGTAGTTCAATGAAAAGCCATATATAAGACAATTTAAAAAGATTTAAAGGCATATTGGGCAAAGTTGGTTTTTAAAAGGAAAATAACATTTTTTAGAGACGTCTTTTGGTGCAAATAAAAGCCCCATGCTACATTGGTATTGTAGGTAGTGTAGATGGTTCTAGTTATCTGATTAATTGGCAAAAAGCAAATGCTTAAGACTTTGTTTATTCATTTCTTATTGCTGAAATTTAATACTTCTGGTTGGATGAGTAAACTGGATTATGGTAGAGATAAGGCAACATAATTCTCAGTTCTGCCCTGCTCAACTTCTAGAGTTTAGTCTTAGATCAGATGCTTATGACTCTGCAAACTTGTGATTTAAGGCTTTCTGGATCTGTACACTGCTGGTTGAGGTCATAGAGTTTCCAATATTGAGAAGACTGCTGATACTGGATGTTGTCTCCTTGATTTTTTTTTTCCTTTTTTTTTGGAGACAGGATCTCACTCTTGCCCAAGCTGGAGTGCAGTGGCACAATCATGGCTCACTGCAGCCTTGATCTCCTGGGCTGAAGTAATCCTCCTACCTCAGCCTCCCAGGTAGCTGTGGCTATAGGTGGACACCACCATGCCATGTTGATTTTTACATTTTTTTCATAGAGTTGAAGTCTCGCTATGTTGCCAACCTGGTCTCAAACTCCTGGGCTCAAGCCATCCTCCTACTTCTGCCTCCCAAAGTGCTGGGATTACAGGTGTGAGCCACTGTGCCTGGTGGCCTCCTTGATTTTCTTTATCCTCTCATTGCCAATCTCTCTAGGCTGTCTTTGGAAATTGAGGTCCATGTGAATTTGTGACCTGTATTCCTGGTACGTGTTTTCTCCACTGGCCCACCTGTTTTTTGTACACCTAGTTATGGTACATTAAGTCACTCCTTGCCCAGAAGGGTGGGAATATCTTGGTAGATGCCCAACAATAAGAATGGTTGTGTTGGTCTTGCCTTTTGGAATATGCACGTATTTTTCCCCCATTCTCGTTATTGTGGTAATTCTACTGGTAATTGCATGGAGATCCACCCTGGTAACTCATTTCTTTTTTCTTTTTTTTCCAACTAGATTTGATAGCTAGGTGTGTCATTTCTTTAACCTCAACCACAGCCTCTTCAATTCCTCCGTTTCCTCTTCGTATTCTTCACAGTAGTCTGATACTCAAATACATCTTCCTTAGGCTGAAATACTTCCTTCCTTTCTGTTGATAAAACCATATCAATGTTTTATTAACTCTTTTACTTTCTCCAAAACCTTTGTTGCTATAATCATCTTGTCCCCACTAGTGGGTATTAGTATGTTGTGGGGCTGCCACGGGCGGTTGGGGAAAGGATGGCTGCCAGGTCTCAGCCTCACTATTCATGTTGTAGAGATGGTGATTGATGCAGGGCTTGATGCAGCAGTGGTAGGGTCCTCCCAGATTGTGATGGTGACTGGGCTGCTTATGGCTCTCTGGGGTTCACTCTTCATTTCCAACACCAGTTAAACTCATCCTCTTTTTCATATGCTGTGGCAACCATGCAGGTGCACTGCTTAAATGTCTCTCTAAGAAAGATTCCAGTTTCAGGGAATGCAGTTAGCTGACAACCTGCAGTTGTTAGTACCTTCAGGGCCTTTAGGTTTGGGGTTGAGAACTTGAATTTCCTGGGAAATCCACAGCCAGTGATAGAGCATGGCGTGGGTAATAGGACATATCCATTTTGGCTCAGTGCAGGACTCCTCTAATGGACAGTCTTGCTCTGAAGCACCCTACTGGGTTGACCAAGACTTTGTTAGATCTACATCAAGGTCTGAGACTTTCTCTGCTCAGTCCTGCTTCATAGCCACTTCCTTCCTAGGTTTCAAATCTGTGTCATGGTCTGAAAGCTTTCAATTTTTTTTTTTTTTTAATTTTAATCTTTTTTTTTTTTTTTTGAAGCAGAGTCTTGCTCTGTCACCCAGGCTGAGGGCAGTGGAGCGATCTTGGTTCACTGCAACCTCTACCTCCTGGGCTTAAGCCGTTCTCCTGCCTCAGCCTCCCGAGTAGCTGGGATTACAGGTGCCCACCACCACACCCAGATAATTTTTGTATTTTTAGTAGAGACTGGATTTCACCATGTTGGCCAGGCTGGTGTCGAACCCCTGACCTCAAGTGATCTGCCCACCTCAACCTCCCAAAATGTTGGGATTACAGGTGTGAGCCACCTGGACCTGGCCTGGTCTGAAAGTTTTCTGTGCCCAGTCCTCTTTCCTCCCCACTTTTATCTTGAGCAGTAAACCTCTTGTACTTCCAACTCTCTCATCAGCTTCTCAGAGGACTCTAAATGACACCTATCACTTCCACTGGTTATTTACCTAATTTATCTCTAAAACTGAAGTAAGGATTATCTGGCCGGGCGCCGTGGCTCACGCCGGTAATCCCAGCACTTTGGGAGGCCGAGATGGGCGGATCACGAGGTCAGGAGATCAAGACCATCCTGGCTAACATGGTGAAACCCCGTCTCTACTAAAAAATACAAAAAACTAGCCGGGCGAGGTGGCGGGCACCTGTAGTCCCAGCTACTTGGGAGGCTGAGGCAGGAGAACGGCATGAACCCGGGAGGCAGAGCTTGCAGTGAGCTGAGATCCGGCCACTGCACTCCAGCCTGGGCCACAGAGCGAGACTTCGTCTCAAAAAAAAAAAAAAAAAGGATTATCTAATTTCCCTTTTTTAACTCCCTTTTGACTCCTCCCAGTATTTTTTTAGGTCATCAATTTCACCCACCCCCAGCACCTGCATCTCCTCTAATACCCATCTATATTATATTAGTAAAAGGCACCACTGTTTACTTAGTTGCATTTACATCTTTCACATTTAAATTTGTGACCCATCTTTTGGGGAAGCGGGGGGAATGGAGGTGGTATTGTGTGAGATGGGAATCAGACAGTTAAAAGGAGTGACTTTAGTAAGGCATGAATGAGGTCACAGGTAATGCAGGTCAGATCATGTGAGACTTTGTTGTAAGTCATCAATCGGCCATTGAAAGGACTTTAGCTTCTACTCTGTGTGAGATGGGGGATGGGGAGTCATTGGAAGGTTTTGAGCAAAGGAGTAGTATCTCACTTACTTTTTACCAGGAACATTTTGGCTGCTCTGGAGAATAGACAGAGGGCAGATAAGTTGGAAGCAGGAAGATTAGTTGGGAGAGTATCACAGTAATCTAAGTACAAGGCATTGGTAGCTTGCACCAAGGTGATAACAGTGAAGTTGTTAAGAATTGGCTCATTATCTGGGGACAAGACTCAAGCAATGTCATTTTATTTTGTAAAAGCTCCCTAGGAGTTTCAGGTACACATGAGGGTTGAGAATTTGTGCTACCATTTATACATTTTTATAGGAATGCCTGGACTTAAGACATATAGACATCTTCATCAGCTTAATTCAAGTGGGTAGAGAAGCATAGTGATTAATAGCAAGTATTTTTATATCTGACCCAGGATTAGATCCATGCTATTTATTCACTGTAACTTTGAGCTTTATTTTTCTCATCTTTAAATGCAGATACCTACTTTGTAGGTATATTTGTTATGATTAAATGAACCAACGTGAATTAAATGAGCTAGTATCTGACATATTCATGCTTAAAAAGCAGTAGCTTAAAGAAATCTGACACATGAAGTGATAAAAATTTTAGGATTGATAATGCTCAGTGTTGTTGAGGATGTGGAGGAATAGGTCCCACTGTTGGTGAGAATGTATACAAAGGGCAGTTTAGTAATATCTATCAAAATTTCAATTTTCACAACCCACTAGTTCTCCTTCTAGAAATTTTATTTGTGGAAACATTCACACCTATGTTCAGATATTCAGTGCAGCATCTTTTAATGGCAAACAGTTAGAAATAATACTCCTCATAAAGGAATAAATTGGATATATTCATTTATGGAATGCTTTGTGGTTATGAAAAATAATAGGTAGGTCTATACATACTGTCATGGAAAGATCACTAGTATGTATTTTAGTTTTTTTTTTTTTAAAGCAACACCAGTATATCATTTGAGAGTACTTAACATCCTCACTATTTGAAATCTATAAGATTATGTTCGTTTATCACTTATATGGGTTTTTATATGAGCTCATATAAAAGGTAGGCCAAAGGCTGGGCATGGTGGCTCACGCCTGTAGTCCCAGCACTTGTGGAGGCCAAGGTGGGCAGATCGCTTGAGACCAGGAGTTTGAGATCAGCCTGGCCAACACGGAGAAACCCTGTCCTCTATTAAAAATACAAAATTTAGCCAGAGCCAGGTGTGGTGGCTCACGCCTGTAATCCCAGCCCTTGGGGAGGCCAAGGAGGGCGGACTACTTGAGGTCAGGAGTTCGAGACTAGCCTGGCCAACGTGGTGAAACCCCATCTCTAGTAAAAATACAAAAATTAGCCCGGTGTGGTGGCATGTGCCTGTAATCCCAACTACTTGGGAGGCTGAGGCAGGAGAATTGCTTGAACCCCAGAGGCGGAGGTTGTCGTGAGCTGAGATTGCTCCACTTCATTCCAGCATGGGTGACAGAGCAAGACTCTGTCTCAAAAAAAAAGAAAAAGAAAAAAGCCAGGCATGATGGTGCATACCTGTAATCCCAGCTGCTACTTAGGAGGCTGAGGCATGAGAATTGCTTGAGACTCTGTCTCAAAAAAAAAGAAAATAAAAAAGAAAAGGTAGGTTGTGCACAGTGACTCACGCCTGTAATCCCAGCACTTTGGCAGACCGAGGCAGGTGGATTCCCTGAGCCCAGGAGTTTGAGACCAGCCTGGGCAACATAGCAAGACCGTGTCTCTGTTAAAAATAAGATAAAATAAAATAGAAGAAAATAAAAGGCAGTGATGGTAATTTCATAAACAGTAATACTTATCAAATTATTATAGTGCCCATGTTTTAACAGTATTGAATGCCTCATTATAATAACATTGTTTGTTTTCTGTACTATATATCTGTTTTTAGATATTTAAAGAGCTATAAATTATCTTAAGGTAAATTATAGATGCCCCCAAGGATTTCTACTAGGAAATATTGAAGATGCAGATATATTGCATAGTTTCTGTCTCTATTTGACTAATAACCAAATGGATAGGTAAGATGAAAACAGATGAAACAAATTTTTTAAAAAGTATTTTATATAAGTATATATTCTGTTGGTGTGCTTCTAGGAATTTGTCCTAGGCAAATAATCCGACAAGTACATAATGACATATACAATAGTATTCATTGCAGTGTTTATAATAATAATAAATTGCACATAACCTAAGTGATAGGTATTAATTTATGATAAACATAATGAAATATTATGTAATAATTAAAAATAATTATTTAGATCTATAGTTATTAACAGATAAAACCTACAATCTACTAAAAAGGGAAAAGAAGTTTAATACATTATATATAATATCTTCTCTCTACAGATTATAAGACTAGAGTAGTCAGGGAAAGTAAAGAATAGAATAGATTTGGATAGACAACATGTAGAAGAGGACATTTTAAATGAGCATTTCCCAACCTTTTTGGACGCACATTTCTTAATTTTAAAATTTTATCAATTTGCATTGTATATGGTAAAATGGTTTTTAAGTAAAAAGTATTTTATGTCAGTATAATACTTAAAACTGCTTTCTGAGCCAGGCGCAGTGCAGTAGCTCACGCCTGTAATCCCATCCCTTTGGGAGCCCAAGGTGGGTGGATCACTTGAGGCCAGGATTTCGATACCAGCCTGTGCGATATGGTGAAACCCTGTCTCTACTAAAGATACAAAAATTAGCTGAGCGTGGTGGCGCAAGGCTGTAATCTCAGCTACTTGGGAGGCTGAGGCACAAGAATCACTTGAACCCAGGAGGCAGAGGTTGCAGTGAACCAAGATTGCATCTGCACTATAGCTTGGGTAACAGAGCGAGACTGTCTCAGGAAAAAAAATGTTTTTTTGCTTTATAAATTTTTGTTCTTTGTTGTACAGAATCATTTTTGGCTCATAGTAAGGAAACTTTCTAATGTTTAGAACTGTTTAACAGTTTAAGATTTCAGGCATTGTATGTCACTGTGTGACCATTTATCACATATGCTGAAAATAAACTTTAGGTCTTATCTAATTTACTGATTTACTGGACTTGACAAGTAGCAAATTGATTTATGGCCCCATGGACAAAGTTCATTCCCTGTGCCTGAGGGTCTGTGGAAATCTCTTGTAAAGAAAAGTAATGTCATTTTTTTTTTTTAATTTCCAAGTTATAAAATTGTATTTCTTAGTGTTTAGGAATGCCATAATTTGTGGCATTTTAAAGGTGTATACTTTATTTCCACGTAGGCCGAATACATCAAGCAATGGTAACATCTTTAAATGAAGATAATGAAAGTGTAACTGTTGAATGGATAGAAAATGGAGATACAAAAGGCAAAGAGGTAAGATCACTGGGTTAAATTTTATTCCTAGTCCTGCAATCAAGATTCTGAATGTAAAACCAGAAAGTACATAATGCATATGTTTTTATTATTCCTTTAAAACTTTGAAATGATTAAAAATTTTCACTTAAAGGTAGATTCCTCCTATATCTCTTATGTGATTGCACATATCAATCTTAATTATTTGATAAAAATATACTGTTCTTTAAGTCTGGCTCGTACAGTTTGAAAATGTGCTATAATATTTAATTATGTGGTTCTATTGGTCACTGTGTTGTTAGCAATTCATAGAGTCAAGACTATAAAATGATACTTTGAGAGAAATTCTTTAAATTTGGGGATTATAATTCTAAATCATTTGTAAGGCTAAGGGATTGTATTCTTTTTTTTTTTTTTTTTTTGAGACAGGGTCTCATTTTGTCACCTAGGCTGGAGTGCAATGGCATGATCACGGCTTACGGCAGCCTTGACCTCCTGGGCTCAAGTGACCCTCCCACCTGTCTCCAGAGTAGCTGGGACTACAGGTGTGTACTACCACACCTGGCTAATTTTTGTATTTTTTGTAGAGACGGGGTTTCACCCATGTTGCCCAGGCTGGTCTCAGACTCCTAGGCTCAAGTGATCTGCCCACCTTGACCTCCCAAAGTGCTAAGATTACAGGCATGAGCCACTGCACGCAGCTGAGGTACTGTATTCATTAGGCTAAAGTAATTTAAGAGTTATTTACTGTGTCAATTTATTTGAAAAATAAAAGGTTAATTGTCAAAATATACTCTCAAAAGACTATGTGTGTGTGTTGTGAACAGATTGACCTGGAGAGCATCTTTTCACTTAACCCTGACCTTGTTCCTGATGAAGAAATTGAACCCAGTCCAGAAACACCTCCACCTCCAGCATCCTCAACCAAAGTAAACAAAATTGTAAAGGTTAGTGATAAAAATTCAGAGTGCAGGATACTGGGAGCGGGGGTGGTGGTGGGGTGTAGATGTGTGTGTATTCTAGTTTGAAATTGGTAGGCTTTGAAGAGTTTAAGAATTGATTAATTTGCTTTTTCTGCCATCCATATTCATGTATATACATACATATTTTCAAGGATTAAGGTTGTCTAATTCACAATTATGACAATCACTGGATAAGGTCTTAGAAATTTCTCACCTAATTAGGATTTTTCCTGAGACTAAGTTTCTCAGGAGATATACATCAAAACCATTTGCTTGGTGTTTGTTAAATGAATACATATGACTTTGACAAAGGCATAATAGCTATTTCTTAGGAATAATAGCTACCAACTCTGATAGTCTTTTGAAATTATAATTCTGCTATTTGTTTCTTAGAGAAAGATGGGAAATGATACTGTAGTTCTTCTATATTGTCTGTCATGATATACCTTAAAACTGTGCTAAATCCTCCCTGGCAGTTTTATCTTTATAAAAATTAAAAGCACATTGTTTTTACGGCTTTTAAAGATAATTCTCCTTCCTTTCTCTCAAGACCTTTCAGTATTACATTTTTGTTTCAAAATACAACTCTTTTTAAAACAGGTAGTGTTGCAAAATTGTTGAATCTGCAGTTCTTTGTGTTCATTTCAACAAGCATTTGTGGTTTTGTTTTTTTGTTTTTTTACATTGTGCCAAATACTATGCTGGACCAAATACAAAGATGAATGATGACATGGCTTTCAGCCTGTAGGAACTTGATATCTTTCAGGGAGGACATAGATAAGCATCTAAATATAGTATGATAGAAGCAACAAAACCTTGTTTTGTGAACTATGCAGATGAACGTAAGGCATATTTTCAGCTCATGAGTTTAATCATATTGAGAGTCACCACTTAGAGGTTATTAGCTACCACTTACAAATGGGTTGTTTTTTATATTCATCTTCAAAATAAAGGATCTTCACTGGAGGATCTTTATAGTTTATTCTTCCTGGTATATCATTAACAACCTTTACTGTACATTAGAATTACCTGGAATAGAATAAATCAGTATATTTTAAAAATAAATATTTACTATTAATGCTATCAGTATTCAAGTTCCTTTATATATTTTCCTCTATCTTCCAAAAATATTCAGGAATTAATATGAGCCAGGCACTGATCTAAGGACTTTCTTCACAACAACCTATGAGGTCATTACTACTGCTATTCCCGTTTCATTGATGAGGAAACTGAAACAAAGAGCGGTTAAGTAGCTTTACAATAATATGTGTTTTAATCATCATACTGTGCTGCTAAAACCATGTAATAAATGTCATTTCTGAATAAGAGGGGGTAAAAAAAAAATAAGTATTTTTATAAGTATTAAAAAGTATTTTTAAAGTATTAAAATAAATCAAAATTTTTAAAATACTGATTTATGGGCCCCACTCCCAGAGATTCAGTTTTATTTTACCTAAAGGGAGGCACTGGCATCAGTGTCCTTTTAATAGTACTCATCTGATTTAAATGTGTAGCCAAGGTTAAGACAACTACGCTATTTGATATCTTTTTTGAGGTGAATAAAAGGAAGCCTTCATGAATAAATTAGAGGACCAAAAGTTTGCTGCCTTAATCCATACAGTGTCCAAGTCTTAGAAACTCTTATGAAACCTTTTTAGGATAACTGACAATGTACATTTTATAGTATTCTGATATTTTAGTTTAACAAGGGGTTCTAAGCTGTCTAGAACTAATATTTTATGAATTACCCCCTCTTATTCAGAAATGACATTTATTACATGGTTTTAGCAGCATAGTATGATGATTAAAACACATTATTGTGAAGCTACTTAACCGGTCTTTGTTTCAGTTTCCTCATCGATGAAATGGGACTAGCAGTAGTAATGACCTCATAGGTTGTTGTGAAGAAAGTCCTTAGATCAGTGCCTGGCTCATATTAATTCCTGAATATTTCTGGAGGGTAGGGGAAAATATATAAAGGAACTTGAATATTGATAGCATTAATAGTAATTCATTAAGATTATAGTTTTTCTTCATTTTGTTTTATATTCTTACATATCTGCCTACTTTCGTTTAATTGAAAGCAACTCAGATCATGATACTTATGAGGAGTAAAGACAGAAAATATAATGAGCATTTTTTTCCTTTCATAGAATCGACGGACCGTGGCTTCCATTAAGAATGACCCTCCTCCAAGAGATAATAGAGGTAAAGTAAAAATTTATCTCTTAATTTTGGCTTTTGGCTTCTTAGTATGTTCCTGACGAGGTAAATCAAAAGTAAACATTACCCTGATGTTGGTATTTATTTAAATTTTACCTGGCTAATTTTCAGAGGGTTTTTTTTTTTTTTTTTTTTTTTTTTTGGCGGAGGGGTGTTTGTTTTGTTTTGCTTTTTTGAGCAGGATCTTGCTCTCTCACCCAGTCTGGAGTACAGTGGCATGAACACGGCTCACTACAGCCTTGACCTCCCAGGGTCAAATGATCCTCTTACCTCAGCCTCACATGTAGCTGGGACCACAAACATGTGCCACCATGCCCAACTAATTTTTTTATTTTTTTGTAGAGACAGCCTTTCCATGTTGCCTAGGCTAGTCTTGAACTCCTGGGCTCAAGTGATCCTCCTGCCTTGGCCTCCCAAAGTGTTGGAATTACAGGTGTGAGCCACCGTGCCCAGCCTGGTATCTTCTTGATTTCCTAATACAATATACCAATAATACTAAAAAATGATTTTGTCCGGGTGTGGTGGCTCAGGCCTGTAATCCCCACACTTTGGGAGGCTGAGGTGGGTGGATCACCTGAGGTCAGTAGTTCGAGATCCCCCTGGGCCAACATGGTGAAACCCCGTCTCTACTGAAAATACAAAAAATTAGCCAGGCGTGGTGGCGGTGCCTGTAATCCCAGCTACTCGTGAGGCTGAGACAGGAGAATTGCTTGAACCTGAGTGGCAGAGGTTGCAGTAAGCCAAGATCACACAACTGCACTCCAGCCTGGGCGACAGAGCGAGATTCCGTCTCCAAAAAAAGAAAAATGATTTTTAAAATGTATGGGATGATGGCTGGGCACGGTGGCTCCTCCCTGAAATCCCAACACTTTGAGAGGCCGAGGCAGGTGGATAACCTGAGGTCAGGAGCTCAAGACCAGCCTGGCCAACATGGTGAAACTCCGTCTATAATAAAATACAAAAACTAACCAAGTGTGGTGGCATATACCTGTAATCCCAGCTACTCAGGAGGCTGAGGCAGGAGGATCACTTGAACCCAGGAAGTGGAGGTTGCAGTGAGCCGAGATTGCATCACTGCACTCCAGCCTGGGCAGTAGAGTGAGACCCTGTCTCAATAAATAAATAAATAAATAAATAAATAAATAAATAAATAAATAAAAAATAGAATGGATGGGATGAATATGAAACTATGAAATGCAATTTTTAATTCATCTTATTTACTAAATAATTTTGTAAATTCGAGAAGAATAGCATGAGAAAGAAAGGAATGGGGAAAAAGTCAATTAGTTGGCTGATTTCACTAGCTGAAGAAAAGTTGAACACACATAAAAATTGTGTGGTTAACTGAAGTCTCCCATATATTTTCAGCCAGGACATGAAAAGCATAGTGAATTTATTTTCTGCTGTTTAGTGGTTCAGAATTGTCTTTTCTGGCAGTATTCTTTCTCTGTGTGTGTGGATAGTAGACCAGGATGGACAGAAGTATTAAATGAGAGGCTGAAAGTAGAGTCCTTTATTTAAACACTATCTTTTGAGTCTTATGTAAATTTATATTTCTTTTAAAATTTGATATTCATATTTAATTTTATATTCTTTTTCTACTTGTATAATATCCACATTGGGAAATTCTCTGCTGAAGATTTGCATATTTGAGGAGCAAAGAGTGGGATTTGGAATAGAGGGAGGGTTGAAGAATTCTAAGTTTTTACTCTCTGTATATATTTGATTAGTATAAATTTTAAAAAATGAGAATACATGTAAAATTTATATTTTGCTGAGTGTGGTGGTTCATGCCTTTAATCCCATCACATTGGGAGGCCGAGGTGGGTAGATCACCTGAGGTCAAGAATTTGAGGCCAGCCTGACGAATATGGTGAAACCCTGTCTCTACTAAAATTACAAAAATGAGTCGGGCCTAGTGGCATGCGCCTGTAGTTCCAGCTACTTGGGAGGCTGAGGCAGGAGAATCACTTGGGAGGCTGAGGCAGGAGAATCAACCCGGGAGGTGGTGGTTGCAGTGAACCGAGATTGCACCACTGCACTCCAACCAGGGTGACAGAGCGAGACTCCATCTCAAAAAAAAAAATTTATATTTTGCACACATATTTTAGGAGGATTTCTTTGTAGTTTAAAGTTTTAAGACCTGGAGCGGTTTATATATACATATATATGTATATTTTGTTTTCTTCACATATATATTTTAAAGGATTATTAAAAATCAAGCTTGGTTTTGGTTTTTATGTAAATTATTTAGATTGAATTTTGTAGCTAAAATTACATTGGTGAAAGCTAGGTCTGCACATATTACTTTGAAAGTCTCTTAGCTTATGTCAGTTTATGGAACAGAATTATTATAAACTATATTATATTTTACATATATAAATAGAAAACTTGGCAACTTACTAATGTAACTTTTAAGGATCAGGTTTTTGGGGATATCTCTTCCTTTTACTAAGGTTATCTTTACTAATTTTCTATCCTGAATTAAATTTTTTTGCTTACAGTGGTTGGTTCAGCACGAGCACGGCCCAGTCAATTTCCTGAACAGTCTTCCTCTGCACAACAGAATGGTAGTGTTTCAGATATATCTCCAGTTCAAGCTGCAAAAAAGGAATTTGGACCCCCTTGTATGTAAATTATGTATCAAGGATTTAGTCATTTTAGGCATACATGTATTCTCTCTTGGTCATCCTTTTTAAATCCTCAAAGAGTAAACAGTCTAAATACAAGCTTGATTGCAGATTTCATTTTACCACTGTGGAAAATTTAACTTCTTTTTATTAGTTTAGTCTGTTAATTGGGTTTTTTAAAGTATATTTTGGAGCAAAAATTTTTTTGTGAAATTATAGCAATGTTTCAGTTTGAGTTTAAAATTCTGGTCAGATGATAATTTGTCAGATGTTACAGAAGAAAGTCTTGTGCTCCTTGATTCTTTGAATTCAAAAATGTGTGTTTCTAAACCAAGAGATGACATGTATCAATATGTTTGAGTCATTTTTCTGGACTCTCATCTGTACATTGTCCTATTTTAGTTTTGGTAAAGCAGTTCATTAAGTAAAGCTCACATAGTTGTTATAGGCATGCTTTGTCACTGTGTACCTTTTGCGTGTGTGTGGTGAAGTTATACATAAAAAAATATAATATTAGTACTCTAAAAAAGAAAACTATACTTCTACAGCTCATGTTGTCTTTTCAGCACGTAGAAAATCTAATTGTGTGAAAGAAGTAGAAAAGCTGCAAGAAAAACGAGAAAAAAGGAGATTGCAACAGCAAGAACTTAGAGAAAAAAGAGCCCAGGTTCGTAACATAAGCATGTATTTTGTTTATATGCTAACCAGAGATTAGATTGTATCAGTGAAGGTAATTGATGTGACAAAAATAAGGCATTTTTTTGGAGAATTTTAAGAATTCCTTAAATTGATATTGAGGAATAATATAAACTCTTGTGAAAATAAGTTACCATAACACGTTTTTACTGTATTGTTCTTTTCATGTTTTATGGGTATGTGTTAACGCTAAAATTTGTTCCATTAAGAAAAAGCCATTGTGTTACAGAATTCTAATGTGTATAGTATAACATTTAAGAATTTTTATTTTAGAAAGACCTAAAAATACTTTGGGAAAAATATCTAGTTAAAGTGCATGATTAAACTATAAATTTTATTATTGTTTTTATATGGTTAATAAGTTCACATGTCTTAGTGAAACGGGAAATTCCTTGTGTTTTGATTTATGCCACATATGAAGAATGGATCTCTATTATATCCCCCTCGGGGTCCCTTCAGATGGTAGCAAGACTGCTTAATAGCAGTGGGAAAATTGCATAGAGAACTGGTCTTTTACCCTTCTACAGGTCTTTACATATTAGACATTTTGTTATTATACATATAACTCCACCATTGTGCTTGTATGGCATCTATTACATTCTCATAACTACTCTTCTCTAATAAAACATCAGGATTATTTATTTAATAGTATGTTCAAATGCCCTTAATCATGTGAAACTACCAGTTCAGATGTTGCGTTGTAGAATTGTGGACCTAGTATTATATCCAACCTGAATGAATCAGCTTTTATCTGAAAGTGACCTGAGAATGACCAATTGGGTTTTGAAATAAATAATAAAACAGATTATCTACTAATACTTAGCATAGATGCCGCCTGGTGTTTCCTGTGGGTACTTCATAATACTTACACATCTCTCTGTGATCTCTTAATTCTCACTTCACAGTCTGCTTCTCAGTTGACATAGGTGGTATTATTTCCTAGAAGAAGGTTAATTGAAAGTAAGTTTCAGTAACAGTTTGTAATTTAGTTGCATTCAAAAAAAATCTGAATATGATGTATAAAAAATGTGACTTCTTAGAATGGTTAATAATTTATTGTTCAAGGCTAGGAGAGGCTGTTGACTATTGCTATTTGTATCTTAATCTGAATTTTCTGTTTTGAAACCAAATAAATTGTAGTTGGCATTCCAAAATTTGAATTTTAAAGATTTTTAAAAAATGATCTTGGCTTCTGATTCCTTTAGTTCTATGTTCTGTCGATTTGGGACAGTTTTGTCATTACTTAGTATTTTTTAGAGGGTCAGCAAATATAGAAAATGAAGACAAATGAATCTGTATTTATACTTTGCTGAAACACTGGATTAAATTAGAAGATGAATCTGCTTAAATGAATTTTCCTAGAATTTCAGCTTTTCTAAAGTTATTTGCCAGTGGTTAACATGAGCATTATTTCTCTGTTGCTCCATTTTATAGAATAATTAAGGTATATGTATAACAGATGGATTTTTGAAATAGGTAAATGGTAACTTCAATGAAGAGTCTTTAATTCAGAGTTAACAGAATGCATGCAGACTAAGAGAATTGTGTTTGTAATATGAAAGTGGTTCAGAGCTGATTATGAAACCACAACTTTGAAACTATATCATATCGTCAGTTTGAGTTTAGGCTTGGTTATGACAAATGGCACAATTTAATTTTCAAACCAAATATAAATGCAACAAATACATTATTATATTTATAATGGTGAATTCTCTCTCTGTCTTCTAATAGGACGTTGATGCTACGAACCCAAATTATGAAATTATGTGTATGATCAGAGACTTCAGAGGAAGTTTGGATTATAGACCATTAACAACAGCAGATCCTGTAAGATTCTTTGCAAACCATTATTCTGGAACTTTTTGTGCTTCAAATAAAAGCATGTATTTGACACTTGCTAAATTCATACTGTATTCAGCTATGTAGTTTTTCCTTTATGGGTGCTCATTCACCATATTTTAAGAAAAGTAATTATCCACATTAATGCTCATTTTCCGTAATTTAGTATATGAGATATGCTGCCTATAGCGATGTCCTTCTCAAAGCAAAACCTCCCTGTCTTTGGAAGGGCAGAGCAACACTTAAAGGAGTGATAGCGGAAGACTCACTTTCCTTTCTGACTATGAATTATACTTTGATCTCAGTTCCAAGCTTATCTTTGTCTTGGGCTGTAGATCCCACCATCAGTTCTAATTTGCTGGTGGTAATTTGTTAGTTTTAAATGTTACTCTGGCTTTTAACAATAAGTGATGGTTGTTGAGGGCTGCAGTGGACCAGAAATCTAGAACTGGAAAAAATCCTCTGCTCTTATTATTCAACTCCCTTGCTGTTGATGAATGAGAATTCACTGGACAGGGAATGCTTTTTTTTGAGACGGAGTCTTGCTCTGTTGCCCAGGCTGGAGTGCAATGGTGTGATCTCCGCCTCCCGGTTCAAGCGATTCTCCTGTCTCACCCTTCCGAGTAGCTGGGACTACAGGCACCTGCCACCACACCCGGCTAATTTTTGTATTTTTAGTAAAAACGGGGTTTCACCCTTTTGGTCGGCTGGTCTCAAACTCCTGACCTCAGATGATCCATCCGCCTTTGCCTCCCAAAGTGCTGGGATTACAGGCGTGAGCCACTGCTCCCATCCAGGAATGCTTTTATAACTAATTGGTACTTATAAAAAATAATCCATCTGACGTAGCATATACAGAATGTGTTAGTTACAAAAAAGACATTTGTGTTAGATAGATGTATTATATAGAATTGTTGATAGTACTTGTATCCCACATATTTTAGGCCTTGCTATTCCTTCATGTATTTCACTTGCTACATGGGAGCTCACCCTTTAGGACAGGAATTGGCAAACGTTTTCTGCAAGGGTCTTTGGCTTTGGAACTATATGGTCTTTGTCACAACTACTGAACTCTGCCATTGTATTGTAAAAGCAACCATACACAATACATAAATGATGGGTATAACATTTGTTTCAATCAATGTGTGTCAGTAAAACTTTGCAGAAGAAGTAGGTAGTAGCTAAATTAGGCCCACAGGCCATACTGTGCCAATCCTTGATTTATGTTAATTATTATTAAAATGAGGCATGTATTAGGAACAAAAATTTTATAAACAAATACTTAGGCACAAGAATTGGCATATTTATAAAATAGTTCAAATTATTTGGCTCAGTAATCATCTGAGAATCCTGTTTCTTGCCAGTAATTATCTTTGCTAGCAACTTTCCCTATGATCAACCTATATGTCACTTAGTAGAATAGAAATGTTTACTTTTGTTGTGTATAGCACATCTTGAAGTGGATAATACAGCTTTTTTTTTTTTTTTTTTTTGTGAGACAGAGTCTTCTCTGTTGCCCAGGCTGGAGTAAAATGGCAGGATCTTGGCTCACTGCAACCTCCACTTCCTGGGTTCAGGCAATTCTCATGCCTCAGCCACCCGAGTAGCTGGAATTACAGGTGTGCACCACCATGCCCAGCTAATTTTTGTATTTTTAGTAGAGAATTGGCCAGGCTGGTCTTGAACTCCTGACCTCAGGTGATCCACCTACATCGGCCTCCCAAAGTGCTGGGATTACCCACTGCGCCTGGCATCACAGCTTCTTTTTTTTTTTGGTCCTGAGATAGAGTCTCACTGTCACCCAGGCTGGTGGGCAGCGGCATAATCTCGGCCCACTGCAACCTCCGCCTCCCAGGTTCAAGTGATTCTCCCACCTCAGCCTCCCGAGTAGCTGGGACTACAGGCATGCACCGCCACTCCCGGCTAATTTTTGTATTTTTAGTAGAGATGGGATTTCTCCATGTTGGCCAGGCTGGTCTCAAACTCCTGACCTCAGGTGATCTGCCCACCTCAGCCTCCCAAAGTGCTGGGATTATAGGAGTGAGCCACCACGCATGGCCTCCTCACAACTTCTTAATGTGAACTTAATGCTACTAACAACAGTAGTACCCTCTACAAAATTATTTCCTAAGGTGATGGTTTTCTAAATAACAAAATAAACAAGTTTCCATTACACTCGGAATTCTAGAAGTAATTATATCTGGCAACCATTAAAATTTGTGCAAAGCTAATTTGTTTTTTAAGCTTACCTATCATTTATGCTATGTATACATTTCTAAAACCCCTGGAGGAAATACTACATAATTGACATTTCAGTGTTTTACATGACAGTGATAATCACTGAAATAAAATACTTTTTATTTCTAGATTGATGAACATAGGATATGTGTGTGTGTAAGAAAACGACCACTCAATAAAAAAGGTATAGCACTTAATGAGCTCTAATAAAAGATTGATTTTATCTTATTTGTAATGTATTTTTATAATAGCAAATCAAATTGGTTTGGAAAAATGTAAATCATTTCCTTTGATTTGTATGTAACCATTATGCAGATTTCTATGGCTAAACTTGTCAGTTTGTTATTGCTCTGAATCATTGCCATTCCGAGTCTTGCTTCACAGAAATCTTGATTTTGTTTTTACTTTGCTGTTGAAATATTTTGTCTTAGTGAGTTGCATATTTATGGGATATTATCTTTATATGTACAGAACTTCCTACATGTATCTTAATTCTTACTACTAAAAATAATTTTTGTATATGAACTCAAATGCTGTGAAAATTATTGGGCATTGATTTTTCATTTATTCTTTTAGAAACACAAATGAAAGATCTTGATGTAATCACAATTCCGAGTAAAGATGTTGTGATGGTACATGAACCAAAACAAAAAGTAGATTTAACAAGATACCTAGAAAACCAAACATTTCGTTTTGATTATGCCTTTGATGACTCAGCTCCTAATGAAATGGTTTACAGGTAGGTAAATTCATTTTAAATCAGAATTTTGTTCTTATGCCATGTGGTCATCAACACCTTGAAATTTACATTAATTGTGGGATATTTCTTAAGAGGTGCAATATGCTGTTTTATTCTGAGTTTAAACAAAGAGAAAGTAATAAATGCTGTAATGAATATTAACACTTGTTCTCTGTAATGCTCCCTGAAATCACAGTTTCCATTGCTACTTGCTAAATAGCTTATGACACATATATATACATACATATGTATCAAACAAACCATGTATATGGATAAGAAATTTCTGGAAAATGTTAACCTCTAGGAATAGGATATGATGAGGAGGACTTTTAATTTTTACCTTTTAATCTCTGTACTAATAAAGAAACTTGAAATGTTTGTTTGAGGCATGGTCTTGCTCTGTTGCCCCAACTAGAGTGCAGTGGCACGATCACAGCTCACTGCAGCCTCGACCTCCCAGCCTCAGATGATCCTCCCATCTCAGCCTCCTAAGTAGCTGGGACCACAGGCATGCACCACCACACCCAGCTAATTTTTGTACTTTTGGTGGAGTTGAGGTTTCATATGTTGCCCAGGCTAACTTCAAACTTCTGAGCTCAAGTGATCGGCCCGCCTTGGCCTCCCAAAGTGCTGGGATTATAGGCGTGAGCCACTGTTATGCCTGGCCAAAATACCTGTTATCAGTAAATTACTAATTTATCTAAATCTGTATTTATTATGTATCATCACTTAAGGCGAAAAAGTTCCGTATTTGCATTTAAATTTGTCATCTTTAAGCTTGGAGATAGTTTTAGTACATGAGATTCTTGTATGTTTTCTGTATTCAACTTATAAATAATTCAAATTTACCTGTATTATACATTGGTATCTCAAATTTTTATGCCAGATTTAGATTTTCATACATAAGTTTGCAAACATTTCTAATAATTACAACATCAGTTTTAGCAGTATTGTTATTTTGGTTTATCTAGGAATATAACTGTCTTTGTAATTGCTTGAATGCTCTGTCTGGTTGTCCTTTTTCATAAAAATGCCTAGAAAGGAGAAATTTAGAGTTAATGAGACTAAGAATTGAAGGTGTTACAAAGGAAATAGTTTTGAGACCAACTCCTTTTGTCTTCATCAAGTGTACTGGGTAGTCAGTTGTTAAAAAAAAAAAAAAGGATCAAATTAAAGAACATGTGAATACTACATAGAGATATTTGTGAAGAATGTATTTAAAAGGTAATCATAATTGTTAATTGTAGAATTTTTTTTAGCTTTCTGAAGAGTCCACTCTTCCTTTTCATTCCCTCTTTCTACTCCTGCCTCATAAAATATGTTTGACTTTTATAATAGTTTTTAAGAAAGTATTACAAATACAGGCATGTTTCTGGGTGTATGATTTAGTTTTTATGATTTTGTTTTTACCCTGTATTTATGTTTCTTAACTTTATCAATATTTATCCTTCTCCTCTATCTCTTATACTTAACTATTATGGATTGAGGAGTTACATGTTTTTTTTGTGGGGAGGTGTGGGAGGGCGGGGTTGATCTAACTACTTAGCAGGCTCATCCCTAGTTCTTTTTGATCAGAACTTTTTCCTGCTCTTTTTGTTCTGTACTTTCTTCAGTTTTGCCTTTTACAAAACAAAACAAAGACAGCAGTTATATAAAATGTTCTACTTGTAGATCTGTTTTCCATCTTTTTTTTTTTTTCTTTCTTTTTAAGATGGAGTTTCGCTCTTGTCGCCCAGGCTGGAGTGCAGTGGCGCGATCTCGGCTCATTGCAAGCTCCGCCTCCCCGGTTCAAGCTATTCTCCTGCCTCAGCCTCATGAGTAGCTGGGATTACAGACGTGTGCCACCACGCTCGGCTAATTTTGTATTTTTAGTAGGGACAGGGTTTTACCATATTAGTCAGGCCGGTCTCAAACTCTTGACTTCAAGTGATCCACCCACCTCAGCCTCCCAAAGTGTTGGGATTAGAGGCCTGAGCCACTACGCCTGGCCTCCATCATACTTTTTAGTTTACTGTTCAGGAAAAAAGTACTTCTTATACCTTCCCGCCTTTTAATTTTAACCCTAGCAGTGGGTTATACCAATACGTTTGAAATATAATTCAAGGCCAGGCACGGTGGCTCACGCCTGTAGTCCCAGCACTTTGGGAGGCCAAGGCAGGTGGATCGCCTGAGGTCAGGAGTTTGAGACCAGCCTGGCCAACATGGTGAAACCCCATCTCTACTAAAAATCCAAAAATTAGCTGGGCGTGGTGGCAGGTGCCTGTAATCCCAGCTACTCAGAGATTGAGGCAGGAGAATTGCTTGAACTCGGGAGGTGGAGGTTCCAGTGAGCTGACATTGCACCATTTGCACTCCAGCCTGGGGGACAAGACTGAGACTTTGTCTCAAAAAAAGAAGAAAAGAAATATAATTCAAACCATAATATTTGGGTATCATTTTCCAAAATTGAGGCTGTCAACTTATTAATAGAATTCAGTGTCCTATAAGCGCAATTTATATTCTTTTTCCTTAAGCATAAATTACTTGTCTAAATTCAAGGTAGTCATCATTTTTCTATTTATTTAGATGGTCTAAAGATAATATTTTTGCAGTTTTTTTCCTGTGTTAACTTTAAAATTGAGATTACCACTCTTGTTTATTCTGTTTTTGTTGAAATTATAATACTTTTTGTTTTTATTGTATATGCCTTATTGTGACCATTGTTTATTATGGAAATATTGCTTGAAATTATGCTTTAAGTAGCTTTAAGTAATTTTAGCGTATGATATTTAAAATTATTAAATCAATTCTTTGATATTGTTAAGATTTTTAACAAATATTTGTTTAGAATCTTGCTGTTAAGTTTTGTTTATTAATAAAATACTTTGTATTACTCAGCATTACTTTTATTCATCAAAATATTGGTGACACATTCTGACTGATGCATTTTATTTTTAAGGTTTACTGCTAGACCACTAGTGGAAACTATATTTGAAAGAGGAATGGCTACATGCTTTGCTTATGGGCAGACCGGAAGTGGAAAAACTCATGTAAGTAATTTATTAAAGTTACATTCTGGTATGAAGCTACAGTTTCTTTTCCTTGTAGCTTAATTCCCAGACCTAAATTCTTAAGAGTTATTCCTGAGTAATGTCTGTTCTTTATTTTCTTTTTAAAATATAGACGATGGGTGGTGACTTTTCAGGAAAGAACCAAGATTGTTCTAAAGGAATTTATGCATTAGCAGGTAACTGTCCTTTTTCCATATAATTTGGAATATTCTTCTTAGGTATTATTCAGGTAACTTTGAAATAAGGCTTTAAAATATTGTTCAGCAACTATAATGCTATATTGACTGTGTATTATGTCAATTATAGGTTATTAGATTGCCTGAAAAGAACTGTAAGATTATATATTCACAAGATTTTTTTTTAAGAAGAAAAGAACTGTAGGCTGGGCATGGTGGTTCATGCCTATAATCCCTGCACTTTGGGAGGGCAAGGTGGGTGGATCACTTGAGGTCAGGAGTTTGAGACCAGCCTGGCCAACATGGTGAAACCCCATCTCTACTAAAAATGCAAAAAAAAAAACTTAGCCAGGTGTGGTGGTGGGCGCCTGTAATCCCAGCTACTCGGGAGGCTGAGGCAGAAGAATCGTTTGAACCCAGGAAGCAGAGGTTACAGTGAGCCAAGACCACGCCACTGCATTCCAGCCTGGGCAACAGAGCAAGACCCCATCTCAAAAAAAAAAAAAAGAACTGTAAGATTGACTTTGAGGGGGCAGAAATCTTGATTATAGTTGTCAGCAGTGTATTCTAGCACATTGTTGGAGATTAGTCTCAGTTGTTGAATTTCTGAACTGTAAAAAGCTAACTATGGTATGAGAATAACCTCATTATGACCACCTGTAATTTTATGCCATTTATAAATATAAATATTAATATAAATAAAAGTAGCACCCTTTTATGGAGTATGAAAGAGAATAGCTTCTATTAATACTGTTTTTTGTAAAATCAATATTGACTTTATTTCTCATTTTTATTATTGATACTGTTATCCTAGGTAAAGATTAACTGATTTCTCTAGAAATAGACAATTTGAGTTGCTTTTTAAAAATATTTATTGCATCTCAATTTTCTGTATATGAAATTCTTGACAGCTCGAGATGTCTTTTTAATGCTAAAGAAGCCAAACTATAAGAAGCTAGAACTTCAAGTATATGCAACCTTCTTTGAAATTTATAGTGGAAAGGTGAGTGGGAACTTTTTTAATTTTAATTTTTTTAAATATATATATACATATATCATAATATTTGCCATTTTAACCATTTTTAAGTTCAGTGGCATTAAATATATTCACATTGTTGTGCAGCCTTTACCACTATAATTTATGTGTATTTAGAACTTTTATGTTAGAATTTATGTTATGAGTTTTTTTTTTTAAATGTCCTTTGAAACTTTTCAACTTCAATGTTGAGAATTCTTATTCTAATTATTATTTTAATCTCTGAAATAATTCTTAAACTCTGGGTGACTTATTTTTATAGAACTGATACTTTAATTGCCACAGGATCTCGCTCTGTCACCCATGCTGGAGTGCAGTGGCATGATCACAGCTCACTGTAGCTTCAATCTCGTGAGCTTCCCGCCTTAGCTTTCCTAGTAGCTGCGACTATAGGCATGCACCACCATGCCCAGCTAATTTTTTTTGTTTTTAGCAGAGACAGCGTCTCACTATGTTGCCCAGGCTGGTTTTGAACTCCTGAGCTCAAGCCATCCTCCTGCCTCAGCCTCCCAAAATGCTGGGATTACAGGCGTGAGCTACTGCGCCTAGCCTCTTTTTTACTTTAAAGCTAGTTTTCTAATTTGAATATGGTTTTTCATAGGTGTTTGACTTGCTAAATAGGAAAACAAAATTAAGAGTTCTAGAAGATGGAAAACAGCAGGTTCAAGTGGTGGGATTACAGGAACGGGAGGTCAAATGTGTTGAAGATGTACTGAAACTCATTGACATAGGCAACAGTTGCAGGTAAATTTCATTTTGATTAAGAAAGGAAACTTCAGTTTTAGAAACTTTGGGTATAGCATAACAAAACGAGGATGTTATCTGTCAATACATCTTGGAAGTAAAAATCATTGTTCATAAAAACTTGCTTTACATGTAAATATGAGTGACAATTATTATATTGATACTATATTACAAGTATATTAGAAATATGCCAGATTAAATTGTATGAATCTGGTTCTATTTAAGTGTTACAACTCAGTGTCTTATCTGTATTTAAAAGATGAAAACTAGGTAAACCAGTGTTTGTTGCTGCTGCTGTTTTTAATGAAAATAATGTGGTTTGAACATGTTAATTAAAATTTTTATGTATCAAGATGTCCGTAATCACATTGCAGAACATCCGGTCAAACATCTGCAAATGCACATTCATCTCGGAGCCATGCAGTGTTTCAGATTATTCTTAGAAGGAAAGGAAAACTACATGGCAAATTTTCTCTCATTGATTTGGCTGGAAATGAAAGAGGAGCTGATACTTCCAGTGCGGACAGGCAAACTAGACTTGAAGGTGCTGAAATTAATAAAAGCCTTTTAGCACTCAAGGTAAATAAAATATATTTTATCATGAAAGGTCTTTTGCTTTTAACTTTAATTTTCTTTACTCAGTTGCAAAATAATAGTACCTAATAAGAGGTTTTCGAAATTCAGATGCTTATAATTTATAGTGTGATTTTATTATACCCAGAATTTTTCCTTGCACACATTCTTTATTCTTTTTAGATGGGATAAAGGATATGTGAATTAGTAGGTCAGTTCTGGGGCTACATAGGTAGACTCCAGAGGGTCTTTATTTTTCTTGAGACTAAGTCTTACTCTGTCGCCCAGACTGGAGTACAGTGGTGCAATCTCAGCTCACTGCAACCTCCACCTCCTGGGTTCAAGCCATTCTCCTACTTCAGCCTCCCCAGTGGCTGGGATTACAGGCACGTACCACCATGCCCAGCTAATATTTGTGT
>NC_045437.1:56708550-56854733 GCF_002776525.5 Piliocolobus tephrosceles | reverse complement strand
GGCTGGGATTACAGGCACGTACCACCATGCCCAGCTAATATTTGTGTTTTTAGTAGATAGGGGTCTCACCATGTTGGCTAGGCTGGTCTCGAATTTCTGACGTCGTGATCTACCTTCCAAAGTGCTCGAATTACAGGCATGAGCCACTGTGCCCAGCCCAGAGGGTCTTAATTAGCCATATTTTCTGGGAGGAGGGCAATGAACCACTGAATTGAGCTAAGAAATAGTTTCTCAGAAAAACGTGGAATGGCTTTCAAAATGTTAGGCCGTGTTATTACATCTTTTCTTTGAGTAGAAAAACAAAGCTGGGAAGGCTGTAATAAGACTGTGTTTTTTTCTTTTGGAGTGCCATATTAAGAAATTAACTTTTTGGCCGGGCGCGGTGGCTCAAGCCTGTAATCCCAGCACTTTGGGAGGCCGAGACGGGCGGATCACGAGGTCAGGAGATCGAGACCATCCTGGCGCTAACACAGTGAAACCCCGTCTCTACTAAAAAAATACAAAAAACTAGCCGGGCAAGGTGGCGGGTGCCTGTAGTCCCAGCTACTCGGGAGGCTGAGGCAGGAGAATGGCGTGAACCTGGGAGGCAGAGCTTGCAGTGAGCCGAGATCATGCCACGGCACTCCAGCCTGGGTGACAAAGCGAGACTCTGTCTCAAAAAAAAAAAAGAAATTAACTTTTTACAGTTATCCTATTGCCTGTCACTTTCAAACACTAGTCATAGTTTCCAGAAATATCTCTTGGAAGAATAAAGTAGGCTTTTTTGTTGTCATTTTTTATTTTCTTGAATTAGCATTTATGGAAACACCTACACTATGCTTTAAAACTGTTGGCCAGGCGCAGTGTCTCACGCTTATAATCCCAGGACTTTGGGAGACTGAGGCGGGTGGATCCTCTGAGGTTAGGAGTTCGATACCAGCCTGGGCAACATGGTGAAACCCCATCTCTACTAAAAGTACAAAACTTAGCTAGGTGTGGTGGCAGGCACCTGTAATCCCAGCTACTTGGGAGGCTGGGGTAGGAGAATTGCCTGAAGGCCAGAGGCAAAGGTTGTAGTGAGCCAAGATTATGCCACCACACTCCAGCCTGCGTGACAGAGCGAGACTTTGTCTCAAAAATAAATAAATAAATAAAACTGTTAGTAGAATTTTCACAGCTGATCAGACCTTAAATGTTGGAAGTTATAGTAAGAGACCTTTTAACATATGTTAATTAAGATTACCCTTTATAAGAAAGACTAATCTGTGAGACTTGTTTTCTTAATTTTCAGGAGTGCATCAGAGCCTTAGGTAGAAATAAACCTCATACTCCTTTCCGTGCAAGTAAACTCACTCAGGTGTTAAGAGATTCTTTCATAGGTGAAAACTCTCGTACCTGCATGGTAAGTTTATGTTTATTTTTTGTTTGTTTTATTTTATTCCTGAAGGAATAACTACACAATATTTATGGAACTGTATTAGTGACAATCATTTGAAACCTATTATGAGTGATATGGTGATATTTAAGATGTGGTCCCTCCCACTCTGATACAGAGGATTATATTGCAGTTATATAATTTCAGCATCTAGGTGTTCTCGAGGGCTGGTCTTTCTTGATTTTTTTCCTTTTTCTTTTTCTCTTTCTCTTTCTCTCTCTTTCTCTTTCATTTTGAGTATAGTTCACACTTTTCTTTATGGTCATATGTCTGGTAATTTGGGGTTATATCATGTGTGTTATGAATGAACGTAGAGACTGGATTCTGTTATGTTATTCTGAAGGTTATTGGTTTTTTGTTTAGCAGAAATTTAACTAAACTTACTCCAAACTCTTATCTCCCCCGGGCAACAACTGTAATTGAAAGCTTTGTTTAGTCCTTTCAGATTTAGCTGTGTTGCCTATAGTTTGCCTTGTGTATGTCTAGGTCAGGAATCAGCTAGGGATTTGGGCAGTTTATATATATATAAGTTTGTCCCAGAAGGGAGAGTACCACACTCTCTGTAGCACTTTCCCTTCTGGGACAAAGTTTACTTTTCCAGCTGCTATGAACTGCACTCCCAAACTGTATCCTTTAATTTCTTAACCAGAGAGACTGCAAGTTTTCAGTTAACTTTTAGTTGCCCTGTGTGACAGCAGCAGAGCTTGCCCTCTGTCAAAAAGGCTTTAAAAAAAAAAAGTCGGGTGGAGTGGGGATCAGTCAGTACTATTCCTTCCAGGTGTTAACCTCCTCCATTTCTGCTGGATTTTGATTGTTTTCTGGTGCCTTCAGAGTTTGTATTTAACTAGACTTTATCTGATTATAGATACGATAATATAATCTTGGA
This sequence comes from Piliocolobus tephrosceles, assembly GCF_002776525.5. Lineage (NCBI taxonomy): Eukaryota > Metazoa > Chordata > Mammalia > Primates > Cercopithecidae > Piliocolobus > Piliocolobus tephrosceles. Next base: position 56,852,433 of record NC_045437.1, on the reverse strand, counting down.
GTTGAGATAACATTAATAAGTCTTTATTTTTAAATAATCATGGTAAGATTAGACCTAAATGAGCCGTATGTCAGTATTATTGTCTTGATCATTTATGACATTTTCTTTACCTCTGCATTTTTTTTTCCTGTAGATTGCCACAATCTCTCCAGGAATGGCATCCTGTGAAAATACTCTTAATACATTAAGATATGCAAATAGGTATGAGAGATAGTTCTCCATTTTGAAATTTGAGGGGAGTAGAGCAGTATGCAGTATAATTTAATATCTGATAGGGTAAATCTTACTACATTGTTCTTTCAATTTTCAAAAAAAAAATGTTTTGCATATTATTCCTTAAGATGATATGTAGAATCATTTTGTCAAATTCTAAAAATAAGTAGAAACGGGTAATTTGGGAAGGGATTAATCACTTTAGTAAAATTGGCCTTTTTATCCTAGAACAAGGTTTCCATTTCACTGTTTTATTTCCTAATATTTTACTGCATTTAAATCATGCAAATTCTTCTTATTACATTAAGACTCTGAAGTAAATCAATGTCAGGGACCAGTTTGTATTTCTTGAATTGTTTTGGTATATGGTCCAGATTATTCCTGATAATATTAAATGCTATATATGGGGAATCTAGGATTTGAGGAAGAAGTGATAGCACAGTTCTTTCTGGTGTTCTTTTTTTTTTTTTTTTTTTTAATTTGTTTTTTTGAGACAGAGTCTCGTTCTGTTACTCAGGCTGGAGTACAGTGGTGTGATCTCAGCTCACTGCAACCTCCACTTCCTGGGTTCAAGCGATTTTCCTGCCTCAGTCCCCTGGGTATCTGGGACCACAGGCATGTGCCACCATACCCGGCTAATTTTTGTATTTTTAGCAGAGGCGGGGTTTCACTATGTTGGCTAGGCTGGTCTTGAACTCCTGACCTCAGGTGATCCACCCACCTCGGCCACCCAAAGTGCTAGGATTACAGGCGTGAGCCACCCCGCCTGGCCCTTTCTGGTGTTCTATATGGGTTACATTTTTGTTATTCATATTAATAGTCTTACAAACATTATAAACATTATAACTGGGTTATTACAGATAGAAGGACAGAATGCATTATAGACTGCTAAAGCAGTTTATTCTATATAGTCATGAAATACCTTTGGAACTTTGAATTATAACAGGCATATTTATATTTGATCCATAGATTTTTTCCCCACTGCTCTTGAGTGACTTTATTTACCACTGATCTTATTTTGAATGACTGTTTAGTGTTAAATTTCTCTTCTCAAATGTTAAATTTGTGATTTTAACCTGGAGACAAAATTTCTCTTTGTAATCAATTTCTAGTATAGCAGTTCTCTTAATTTTGCTGGACAGAAGTATCTGTCCTATTTCTTTGTTTTAATCACTATGGAAATGTTATTTTTTAATTTTTTATTAAAATGTAAAATACGCATATAGAAAAGTACCTAAAGTATAAGTGAATAATTAAATGGATAATGGATATTTATAAAGTGAAAACTCCTATCACTGGTTTGGGAAATAGAGCATTATTGGACCCCCAAAAGGTTCCCCATGTGCTCCTTCCTGTTCACAAATCCTGAATAACATGCCTTATTCATTTATGTCTACCCCGATGTAACCCATGTATTAACTTCTGTGGAACACGTTACTTGTTTTTTTTTTTCCTCTTTATAAAAATAATTTTACTACCTATGAATGTTACCTCTCGGTAACATAGGTAGCTGTATTTGAACATTACACAAATGGTATTATAACCCCCCAGATTTTTTTGCATCTTGTTTCTAAAGAGATTTTTTTAATGGTAGTAAACACTGTTGGACAGTATAAACCTATTGAGCTTTTGTAAAAAGGTATTAAAATATAATCACTTCTTTAAAAATGTAATAGGGCCAGGTGCGGTGGCTTGCACCTTTAATCCCAGTGCTTTTGGTGGCCCAGGCGGGTGGATTGCTTGAGCCCAGAAATTCGAGACCAGCCTGGGCAACATAGCAAAACCCCATCTCTATAAAAAATACGCAAATTAGCCTGGTGTGGTGGCGTGCATCTGTAGTCTCAGGCACTTGGGGGGGCTGAGGTGAGAGGATTGCTTGAACCTGCAATGTTGAATCTACAGTGAGTTGTGATCGCCCCACTGTACTCTAGCCTGGGCAACAGAGCAAGACCTTGTCTTAAAAAAAAAAAAGTAATAGAACTACATTTCTAAGTATGAACTATTGTATTTTCTAAATTTAATCCCTTTTAAAGTTTGAATTATGAGCTCCTAGCTGCAGATCCTTATTGTGTTAGTTTTAATTGATCTTTGTAATTAACATTTTTGATATGTGGGATTTTTATCATTAATTTAAAATGTTTCTTATTTCAGAATAATTCTTGAGAAAGATGAGGAACAGCCTAGTGTAGTAGATTCTTGCCATGTTACAGAATTAAAACAAACAAAACCCCTCTATTTCTTAAGATTTGAGACAACAAAAGATTCCTCCCTAATATTGTGAAAATGCTCTATCTACCTGTTCCTCTAGTTCACTTAGGTCAAAGTAAAATGTTTTAACCTACTGTTATATCATGTAACTCACTTGCAACATGACTAACCATTTGGGACACTATATTAATCCGTTCTCACACTGCTACAAAGGAATACCTGAGACTGGGGAATTTACGAAGGTTTATTTGACTCACAGTTCAGCATGGCCGCAGAGGCCTCAGGTAACTTACAGTCATGGTGGAAGGGGAAGGGGAAGCAAGGCACCTTCACAAGGTAGCAGGAAGGAGAAGCGCCAAGCAAACTTGGGAAGAGCCTCCTATAAAACCATTAGATCTTATGAGAACTCGCTATTACGAGAACAGCATGGAGGAAGTTGCCCCCATGATTCAATTACCTTCACCTGGTCTCTCCCTTGACACTTGGAGATTATGGAAATAATAATTCAAGATGAGATTTGAGTGGGGACACAGGGCCTAACCATATCAGACACATAATTTTTTCAATTTTATTTCCAAATGTCTAGGAATAAAGATTTTCAACCTTCCTTGATACTCATACCAATGTTTTATGACCTTAAGAGTCAATTTTTTTTTTTTTTACAGCCAAAAATAATTAATTCCTCCTTTATACTAAATCTGCCTTATTTTATTTAGGCTAATACTTTGAGGTGATGGGTAGGTGGCGTTACATTAAAATTTTCATATTTTTAGGAAGCTATTTCTCTCTTAACTGTTTAAACTTTTTTTGTATTTAAGACATAGCTTAGTGATTGAAGTGTTATTTCTCAGGACAAAATAGGTTTAATAACTTCCTTACTACTTAATGGTACCAAAGCCTTGGGAAAGTTACTTAACCTCTCTCTGCCCTTATTTCCTCATCTTTAGAATGGACAGTTAATGACCGTGTCCATCTTAAAGGATTGTTTTTGAGGAGTAAAAGAAGTGATCTGTGTAAAATGTTTAGCACAGTACCTGAAATATATTAATAGGAATAGTTATTTCTGTTGCTACTTTAGTGAGCAGTTCTGTCTTAAAAATTCAGTTAGATGTGAAAGCAATGTTTTTTCATATCCTTATATTAGAATCATATACTTTGAAAATTTTATGTGGGAATTGTGGGATAGTTTGTAACAGTACACATTGCTGCTAAGTGATTAAGTGGACAAGTCCAGTTCATTAGATGACAGTTTGAGATATTTTATTTATTTATTTAAGATGGAGTCTTGCCATGTCACCGAGGCTGGAGTGCTGTGGCACAATCTCAGCTCACTGCAGCCTCTGACTCCTGGGTTCAAGCGATTCTCCTGCCTCAGCCTCCCAAGTAGCTGGGATTACAGGTGCCCATCACCACACCCAGCTAATTTTTTTGTATTTTTTAGTAGAGATGGAGTTTCACCATGCTGGCCAGGCTGGTCTCGAACTCCTGACCGTAAGTGATCTGCCCACCTCAGCCTCTGAAAGTGCTGGGATTACAGCATAAGCCACTGCACCCAGCGAGACAATTAGAGATAATTTAGAGGGAAGTACAGGGGAAAACTTTCAGAGTGAAGGAATGGTTGTACCAAGGGAAAAAAAATTATAGGATGTGTGAGAAACAGACAGTGGCCTCTATCCTGAAGCAGAGATACTTAATCTTTGCGTGATGGAAGAGGTTAGAGTGATTAGGAGTTTTTAGTAACATTGAAGAATATGATTCTTGTACATAGTATAGTTTGGCTTGGGCAAGAGAGCTTTGGATAGAGGAAAAAAATGTGTGGATGAAGCAAATAGGGTCTCTAAATTAAAAGATTTAGATAAGAAATAGGGTGGGAGTGAAAATAGTTGTTCACATTAGAAATTTAGGTTTTTCAGGCCAGATGCCGTAGCTCATGCTTGTAATCCTAGTACTTTGGGAGGCAAAGGCAGGAGGATCACTTGAGTCCAGGAGTTTGAGACCAGCCTGAGCAACCTAACAAGACCACATCTCTACAAAAAAATAAAAAGTTAGCTGGGGGTGGTGGCACGCTACTGGTAGTCCCAGCTGAGATGGGAGGATCACTTGAGTCAAGGCTGCAGTGAGCCATGATTGAGCCACTGCAGCACAGCCTGGGTGATACGGTGAGACCTTACCTCAAAAAAAAAAAAAAAAAAAAAAAGATATTTACATTTTTCAGCATGTGTGGTAAATAAACTTTCAAGGATAAAGGGCAGATGAATCCAATATTGAACCTTTGACAGTAGATATTACCAATAGGTCAAAGAAAGACTGTTAGTAGAGGAAATATGTTCGTTTGATTTATATGAAGATATTGATACTTGTTTTTGACCTATAAAGACGGACGGGAATTTCATTTGGTTCAACCTAAGAGAAATGACAAGAAAATCGGATAATATGGTTATTATATTGAAGTGTTTAAATAACATAGGCTTTGTACTCAGGGCTAGGTTTTAACCTCAGTTATGCCACATTCTCAGTGAGTGACCTTAGAGAAGATACTTTCTGAGTCATTTTTCTCATCTATAAAATCAAAGATGGTTGAAGGACTAAATAATATAATGCCTAAAAATTACCAGTCCTAATACCTGACATGAAGGAGGTATTTAAATATTTTATATTGATATGAAATAGGGTTGGCCCAAAGGAGACATAAGGAATTACATAGATGGGGTGAGAAAAATTATAATTTGGTTAAATGTAACTATTGAAGATGTTAACAAAAGCAATTTAAATTTCATTGCTAAAGGCTGTTCTCAACCAGAGTTCTTCATCTGAATCGCCAACCACTGAAAATAGAGTGAATATTTTCTCAATTATACTAAGGACATTTCACAGCTAATACCATTCTGGATGCATAGGAAAGAAGTTAATTCATTACAAACAATGGATGCCTTAAGGCATTAGTACTTAATTCCCTTGTGTCCAGTTTGAAAAAGATGGCAAAAACGTTGAAGAGTCATGAATGCTAATAAACAAATAGTTGTGGTACTGACTACGTGAATAAATTAGATTGAATGGTCATGTAGTTAGAGGGGCATTTCAGATTTAAGTGATTTAGTTAAACTTCTAGGAACGATTATGAGAAAAGAGGAAAATACACCAGAAAGGAAAGACCTAGGACTATAGAGCAGGGGATCGATAGAACAAAGATGTTCAAAAACCTCTTAAAAATTGTTATTTGTAAAATAATATTCTAAATACATTGTCACAATAATATCAATATCTTTTTCTAAACAAAAGTGAATACTAAATGAAAATGTGCAATGTGCATTGCTGTCTTTCAAGAGCATTTTCTTTTAATTTGTTGCTGTTTTGGTGCTGCAGAGTAAAGGAGTTTGGAATTAGTCCATCAGACATTCCCTTCTCACAGGGTAGTGGCAGTCGCCCTGATCTCTCTCCTTCTTATGAATATGACGACTTTTCTCCTTCAGTTACCAGGTCTACTTCATTCTATACATAAGATGTTCATTTTTATAGTTTCTTTTGAATTGTGCTTTGTATAAAAACATTTCATTTGCTATGTTTGTCCTGAGCCATTTTAGTTTTCATTTTCATTTCATTTGGCAGGTGGTGGTTGTACTGCATGATCTGCATTCTTATGTCTTTTATTAATTTGTTTGCTTTAAAATGTTGATTTAGAATTCAGGCTTCCTATTTCCCCCTCATATTCTTAAGGATGATGTCACTTTTGCATACTTACCATTAAAAGATAAATTGTTAAAAGATAAATTATCTTGCTTAAAATGAAGAGATTGCCTTTATGCTGTATGATCTTATGAGTTTCCTTGTCTGCAAGGAGCCTCTTGACATAGAAAGTTTGCCCTCTTTTGGCTGGACGTGGTGGGTCACACCTGTACGCCCAGCACGTTTGGAGGCAGAGGCTGGTGGATGACCTGAGGCTGAGAATTCTAGACCAACCTGGCCACTGTGGTGAAAAAAAAAAAAAAAGTGTTTTTTTTTTAAGGTAAAGAAAGCTTACCCTCTCCCAAATGTGTAAGTTTAAATATAATGAGTAAACTCTTTTCAAATGATAAAACTTAAAATCTTATAATCTTTATACATTATAAATAAAATTATTTTACATGTAGCTATTTTAATTGAGCATGATAACTACCAGAAATCCGTAGGGTTTTTTTTGTTTTGTTTCAGCAGTGATCCAGTTATTGGTCTGTTATTGTTTACATTTTTCTGTTCATATAATTTAATTGCAATAACATCCACTTTGATGGACCAGTAGAAAAAAAAATTGAAAATTAAAAAAAAATTTTTAAATTGCAACTTTTTTTCTTTGAATACTGAATCTACATACTTTGTTAATTCTCATTTAGTTTGCACAATAATTATATTTGATATAATTAATATAATATGAATTATATAAAGTTATCTAAGTAGATTTCCTAAAATTAAACAACCATTTATGTGTTTCTATAGATTTCAGATAAATTTTTCCTATAAAGGTGACATCATCAATCTTAGTATGTTAACTGAATTGCTTGTATATTGAATAGGTTGGTATTTTCTTGTTCCTCTGCATGAGTGTTTTTAACTTTAGATACCTCTTATATATTTATAGGGTCAAAGAATTGACTGTAGATCCAACTGCTGCTGGTGATGTTCGTCCAATAATGCACCATCCACCAAACCAGATTGATGACTTAGAGACACAGTGGGGTGTGGGGAGTTCCCCTCAGAGAGATGATCTAAAACTTCTTTGTGAACAAAATGTGAGTGACTTACTATAGTTGTAAGTGATATAATCTTAGTTCATTTCATCAGTAGCAGAACTTAACTGAAAACTATCATTTATGGGGGTCAGGCTGTGGGTGTGGTTGCTCAAGCCTGTAATCCCACCAATTTGGGAGGCCGAGTGGGAGGACTGCTTTAGGCCAGGAGTGCAAGACCAGCCTAGACAATTTCATGAGACCTTTTGCTATAAAAAATTTAAAAATTATCCAGGTGTGGTGGTATCCACCTGTAGGTCTAGCTAGTAGGCAGGCTGAGGCAGGAGGATTGCTTAAGTACAGGAATTCTGGGCTGCAGTGGGCTGTTGTAGCATCACTGCACTGTAGCCTAGGTGACAGAGCGAGACCTTGTCTCTTAAAATAAATGAATAAGTAAGTCAGGGGTCAGCAAACTACAGCCTGTGGGCCAGCCATCTGTTTTTACAAATACAGTTTTATTGGAACATTCTCTTTAGGGTTGTCTGGCTGCTTTCTTACCATAACAGCAGTAACAGACTGTGTGGCTCATAAACCCAACATGTATTATCTGGCCCTTTAAGGAAGTATCCAACCCCCAATCTAAATTACTCATTTTTTTCCTTCAGATTGTTGTCTGGTATTATAATTTGGGAAAAAATTAAAGTAATATAGGGAAAAACAACTTTAAAAATTATACATATAATAAATATCTTATTAAAAAGCTCGAAAACAGGCTGGGTGCGGCGTCTCACACCTGTAATCCCAGCACTTTGGGAGGCTGAGGTGGGCAGATCACTTAAGGTCAGGAGTTCGAGACCAGCCTGGCCAAAATGGTAAAACCTGTCTCTACTAACAATACAAAAATTAGCTAACAATAAAAAAATTAGCCAAGTGTGGTGGCGCATGCCTGTAGTAGTCCCAGCTACTCAGGAGGTTGAAGGATGAGAATCGCTTGAAACTGGGAAGCGGAGGCTGCAGTGAGCTGAGATCCCACCACTGCACTCCAGTCTGGGCGTCAAGAGTGAGACTCCATCTCAAAAAAATTGAAAAAAGCCTAAAAACGAAAGGACTGTAGACATATGCATCTACATTGAAAGGATGCATGCACTATATTAAAATCAAACAGCAAAATACTAACATTTGTCAAATCTGGTTGCTTTTCTGTACGATGAAAATTTTTAATCATATTTTGTAATTTAAATTTTTTTTGTAATTTCCCAATTACAAAAAACAATACATGCCTATCGTATAAGGATAGAAAGAGATAAAGAAATAAAAAGATATATATAATACACTTTCACATAATTGCTTTTAATGTATTGAGAGGGTTCTTTTCTGTGTGTGAGATGTAAAGGTGTGTTTTTAAAATGCATATTCTGTATAGTTTTGTGTCATTCTATTCCCACTAAGTCTTATGGCATTTTCTCATCATGTTAAAAGTTAGCATTGATTAGTTGCTTTTACTACATGATATACATTGCTAAGCATTTTATTATCTGATCTCATTATCACAACTCAGTGTAGTAGGTACTATAATTATTCCTACTTTATAACTGATATTCTAAGGTTTCAATAATTTGACCAAGATTTTACTAGTAGTAAGTACAGAAGCCAGGATTGAAATTTAGATCTTTCTTATTCCAATGCCAAACCTTGTACCAATTAAACTGATTGCTACCTGCAATACAGTGTTCTTTGAAAACAACATTAGTTAGTTCTAATACTTTGTAGCAGATACTTAGCCCAAAATATTCTAGAGTAACAAATACATGCACTACTTTTTGTTACCATGTTCCAAATCACGATTACTAAAGCAGGGCTTAAAGCAGTGGTTCTTAATTAGGAGCAGTTTGGCCCCCAAAGCAAAATGTATGGACATTTTGGTTGTCACAACTGAGGTGATGCCGCTAGCATGTAGTGAGTAGAGCCAGGAATGCTGTTGAACATGATACAGTGCACACGAGTGTCCCCCTCACCTTATCCCCACACAATGTCAGTAGTTCCAAGACTGGGAAAACCTGGTTCAAAGTAAGAGTTTTAAACTTTGAACCTAGAAACTAAAAATGAGATCCTGGCCTCAGTCCATCATTTGTGTCCAGAATTTTTAAGAGAGACTGTAGTTGCTTTTAGACTCTTTAAAGCAAACCCTGCACTGCATCTAAATACATTACCTCCCAAAGATGTGGAAAACCAGAGCAAGATAAGTACTCCCTATAGCATATCTTTCCATTTTATTCTTGCATCTATTGGGCCTCTGTAGAGCCTGAATTTGGAGAGGTTAGTTAGGTGACCAGACTAATCCAGGGGAGTATGACATCATGAGTTTTTACAGCCTCCATGTTTGAGAGAGTGTGCATTTCTGTCACCTGTGCCACTCCCAGGGAATTATCTTGCAATGACTCAACATTAGCCTTAGTTAAGTATTGGTGCGTGTGTACATATTATTATTGCTATATTGTCTTAAAGTAGATTAAAATGGAACAGCATCTAAGACATGCTCTAGAGATCGGAGAAGTTGTTTTTTTGTTTTGTTTTGTTTTTGAGATGGAATCTTGCTCTGTCGCCCAGACTAGAGTGTGGTGGCACGATCTCAGCTCACTGCAACCTCTGCCTCCTGGGTTCAAGTGATTCTCCTGCCTCAGCCTCCCGAGTAGCTGGGATTACAGGCGCACATCACCATGCCCAGCTAATTTTTTATATTTTTTGTAGAGACGGGGTTTCACCATGACGGTCAAGCTGGTTTTGAACTCCTGACCTCAAATGATCCACCTGCCTCAGCCTTCCAAAGTGCTAGGATTACAGGAGTGAGCCACCATGCCCAGCCAAATTTTTTTTTTGTTTGTTTGTTTTTGTTTTTGTTTGTTTGTTTTAATTATCATCTGAACCTGACCTGGGATCAGAGAAGCTCTGACTTGCTGTAGGACGAAAATATGAATATATTGTATATAGTTGTACCCCAGTTATACATGGAGGATTGGTTCCAGGACTGCCTGAATATACCCAAATTGCACATACTCAAGTCCCACAGTTGGCCCCATGGAACTTGCAAACGTGAAAAGTTGGGCCTCTGAATACAAAGGATTCACATCTCTCAAATACTGTATTTTCAGTCTGCGTTGGTTGAAAACCAGATATAAGTGGATGAGTACTGTTCCAATATGTATTGTTTTAGAGTCAACTATATATGTTTTTTGTTGTTGATGAAGTAAAATTGTGAATTGTCCATAGAAATTTCTATAAAAACTGTTAAATATATTCTATAATATATTTAAGAAATTAATATTAGTTAAGAGTTAAGTCCTCTGCCAGGCGTGGTGGCTCACGCCTGTAATCCCAGCACTTTGGGAGGCCGAGACGGCTGATCACGAGGTCAGGAGATCAAGACCATGCTGGCTAACACGGTGAAACCCTGTCTCTACTAAAAATACAAAAAATTAGCCGAGTGCGGTGGCGGGCACCTGTAGTTCCAGCTACACGGGAGGCTGAGGCAGGAGAATGGCGTGAACCCGGGAGGCGGAGCTTGCAGTGAGCCGAGATTGCGCCACTGCACTCCAGCCTGGGTGACAGAGCGAGACGCCGTCTCAAAAAAAAAAAAAAAAGTTAAGTCCTTTACAACACTAATTTGATAGTCCTGAAAGACATTTTCTTTACATCATCTAAAGATACTATCTTCATACCTCTTTTAAGAAAAGAAACTTAAGATAAACGTGTAAATTAAATTGTTAGTGAAAAGTAAACAATACTGAGGAAATATTTCATACATTTACAGCCTACAATAACTGTATTTTTGAAAAGTTGGGCTGTTCCAAAAGAGTACTCTTTCAGGGTAGTTCGGCAATAAAGCTTGGGCTAAGTGAAAAATATTCCCTACCCATCTAAGTTTGAGTTGTCTTATTGAGAGTTGCATATTTTTACACAAAGAAAGAAATTGTGGCTTTGCCTTTTATATATATTTTGCTAGCCTTTACCATTCAAGCCTCTTCAATTTCTAAATGACATTTTCATAAATAAAAAAAACTACTTTTATAACATTTAAAATACACACTGTATCATAGTTTCTTAACTATGTTTATTTTAAGGAAGAAGAAGTTTCTCCACAACTGTTTACTTTCCACGAAGCTGTCTCACAAATGGTAGAAATGGAAGAACAAGTTGTAGAAGATCACAGGGCAGTGTTCCAGGTAAAATAAGACAGGGCCTTCCATGAAAATATTTATTGAGATAAATTGAGAATTTTTCATAATTCCATAAATGTCACACTATTCTTTCAAAAATACTTGTTTATATGTATATGTGTATTTGTAGGGCATATGACATGGCAAATTTTTAATACAATGAATGATGGCTACAAATAACATTTCTTTGCACCATGGTGAAACGTTCTGCTTTATTTACCTCCCGTGAAACGTTCTGCTTTATTTACCTCCCATCCCTCTTACTGGTTTTTGTCATTTGTCCATTTTTAGGGAAGAGTGTCACTTCTGCCCACCAGTACTTCCTCTAAATATTAGGCCAATGTATTTGATAGCAGTTAAGAAAAACTCTTTTAAAGGGTTTTGGAGCAGTTGAGGAGGTATCAGTTGTTGCAGAAAAGGTAGACTACTTCAGGAGATGGAGAGTTACTGCTCTGAGCTGTCAGTGGCAAGTTGAGGGAAGAGTGTTATGTCACCACCTGTAGCAGTAACTCCTTAGGCATTCATCCCATTATGCATTCACCCTGTTAAAAGTATTTACTGTGTGATACTCTACTCCCCTTTTTTTAAACAAGAAAATGTCCTATCATGGTGATATTTGAGGGAGTGAACATATCATTTGGACATCTTTATGAAGATTGTACAATTGACTTGCCTTACACTGCCGCCCCCACCTTCCTGTAATACTATGAACACTTCTTGAGGAAAAAAAAAACCAGTAACTGTCTCCCTTATTGACCTGTATTCCTTCTTTGATGTTGAAGAAATCTTTGTCATTAAACAAAGGAACTTCAGCTGTAGGCCATTCAAGAACCTGGAAAAAGGGCTCAAAAATGACAGAGAATACTTTATGTCAGATTAGGATACATGTTCATTGAAACTATTAGAGTTTGGCCAGGCGCAGTGGCTCATGCCTGTAATACCAGCACTGTGGGAGGCCGAGGAGGGTGGATCACTTGAGCCTAGGAATTCAAGACTAGCCTGGGCAGCAACATGGTGAAACCCTGTCTCTACAAAAAATACAAAAATTAGCTGGGTATGGTATAGCATGCCTGTAGTCCCAGCTACTCGGGAGGCTGAGGTAGGATTCCTTGAGCGTGGGAGGTAGAGGTTGCAGTGAGCTGAGATCACACCACTGCACTCCAGCCTGGGCAACAGAGTGAGAAAAAAAAAACAAAAACTCTGGAGTTTTTGTCAAATTCTTATTATGAGACTCTCTTTAGAAGCCCAGGTGTTTAAGAAGAGAATGGACGCTAATAATTTAAGAAAATTACACACCCGTAATCCCAGCACTTTGGGAAGCCAGGGTGGGTGGATTGCTTGAGCCCAGGAGTTAGAGACGAGCCTAGGCAACATGGCAAAACCCCATCTCTGTTTAAAACCAAAAAGAAAACAAAATTGTCATCTGTGCCCTTTTGGAACAAGGTATCACGTAAAGACCATCATTTCCCACTCTGCCATTTTTTAAATAAAGTCTCACAGCTGTTTATTGGTAAAATTGGGTGTTCTGACTTTCAACCCTGTATTCTTTTTACAATTCTCTATATCGTATAATTACAAAAAAAATTCTCTATATCATTCCTCTGTATTATGATCTGCCATTTCGCAAAAAAAAAAAGCTTTGTTAAGCCAAAATTAAGTGTATAGCTGAAGGAAAAGGAAAGAAAAATTAGAGTGTATGACCGGGCACGGTGGCTCATGCCTGTAATCCCAGCACTTTGGGAGGCCAAGGCTGGCAGATCACCTGAGGTTGCGAGTTCGAGACGAGCCTGACCAACATGCAGACACCCTGTCTCTACTAAAAATACAGAATTAGCCGGGCATGGTGGCACATGCCTGTAATCCCAGCTACTCAGGAGGCTGAGGCAGGATAATTGCTTGAACCCAGGAGGCGGAGGCTGCAGTGAGCCGAGATCGCGCCATTGCACACCAGCCTGAGCAACAAAAGTGAAACTCAAAGAAAAAAAAGAAAAAAGGAAAATTGGAGTATATTTGTGTTTTCTAAAAGTCAATTGATGTTTAGAAAATTGAGATTGTATGCATCCTAAAAGCAAATCCACTATAAGAGCTTTTATGTCCAAATAGCTCTTTAATTCAGAATGATCTGGTCTTGTTTTGTTTTTTGTTTTGAGACAGTCTCACTCTGTTTCCCAGGCTAGAGTGCAATTGCACAATCTCAGCTCTGTAACCTCTGCCTCCTGGGTTCAAGCTGTTTTCCTGCCTCAGCCTCCCAGGTAACTGGGATTACAGACATGTATCATCCATGCCTGTAATTTTTTTTGTATTTTTACCTGGCTAATTTTTTGTATTTTTAGAAGAGACAGGGTTTCACCATGTTGGCCAGGCTGATCTTGAACTCCTGACCTCAAAGTGATCCACCTGCCTCAGCCTCCTAAAGTGCTGGGATTACAGGCGTGAGCCACCATGCGCAGCTGGAATTTGTTATTACCTCTTGGCGCAACCACTGTAAGTCCCTAATTGGATATGTTAATTTGTCAGGTTCTAGGCTACCATAGCCCCCATCAAAGTGCTCAGTTGCTTTATTATGCACATTATTCCCGTTTTAGGGACAGCTTTTGAGGTATTGAGACTTAATTCTCCTCTTTAATATTGATGTATTTGATGCATTCTCTCCCCCAAATTCCCATAAAAGTAGAGAAGTGAAATGATCTTGCTCAGCCCATCTTTCATGTGTTTGTGTTAGATTTTGAGGACATACAGTTGACCCTTGAAAACCGCAGGGGGTTAAAGACACTGACCCCCAGCACAGTTGGAAATATATATATCTTTTGAGCTCCCCTAAAAACTATTAATAGCCTATTGACCAGAAGCCTTACCAATAACATAAAAGTCTATGAGTACATATTTTATATGTTACATATGTTATATAAGGTATTCTTACCACAAAGTAAGCTAGAGAAAATAGTATTAAGAAAATCGTAAGGAAGGAGAATTATCATAAAGGTCTTCATCCTCATCATCTTCATATTGAGTAGGCTGAGGAGGAAGAGGCAGGCTGGACCTGGTGTCTCAGGGGTGGCAAAAGTGGAGGAAGTGGAAGGGATGGCAGGAGAGGCAGGCACAATCAGTGTAACTTACATTGAAAAAAATCCACATAAGTGGACCCACACAGTTGAAACCCATGTTGTTCCAGAGTCAACTGTATTTCTTAACTATACTGTCTGTGAATAAAGATGTTTTATGTCTATTGACATTTTAGAGAATACTATCTTAAGTATGTTTGATTATGTTTAACAGAATTGTAATTTGGTTTCTGTTTTATAAAGAGGCTTATTGGATTATCGAATTTTTGTCCTTGTAGGAATCTATTCGGTGGTTAGAAGATGAAAAGGCTCTCTTAGAGATGACTGAAGAAGTAGACTATGATGTCGATTCATATGCCACACAACTAGAAGCTATTCTTGAGCAAAAAATAGACATTTTAACTGAGCTGCGGGGTAATTCTTTTTCCATTTTAATGTTTGAAATCTGATTGGTATTGGTATGTATATTAGTGAGAGGGTTTCATATTGCAAGAGGACATATGAAGTAAAAATTGTGGGCACTGTTTAGCACCTATTTTCCAAGAGGTAATAAAGACAACTAACCATTGTGGTTTTTCTAAAAGTCATGGTATACATTTCAAGTTTTCTTTCATATTTTAAGACAGTCAAAGAGAGAAAATGTGTTTTTAACAAATTTATAAATTTTATGTACCTATTCAGATCTTTAGTTTGGTAGGCTGATGCTTATGAGAATTATCTTCTTTCTGTGCTTTTTTTCGGGTCTCATTCTGTTGCCCAGGCTGGAGCACAGTGGCGTGATCATGGCTTACTGTACCCTCAACCTTCTGTGCTCAAGCAGTCCTCCCACCTCAGTCTCCTGAGTAGCTGGGACTACAGGTGCAAGCCACCACACCCAGCTAATTTCTAATTTTTTGTAGAGGTGGGGTCTTGCTTTGTTGGCCAGGCTGGCCTCAAACTCCTGGGCTCAAGCAGTCCTCCTGCCTTGGCCTGCCAAAATGCTGGGATTACAGGCATGAGCCACCACACTTGGCCTCTGCCATTTTTTTTTTAACGAAGGAGGTGTAAAGATGACTACCCTCTGTACCTTACTCATGAAGGGAAGCATGTGCGTTACCTACTAAGCCGTGTCTTTTTGGTTTTTTAGTTAGCTTATCTGTGTAGCTTCAGCTCTGCATTTCTTTATTTGTTAATTTCTTAGGCATCTGTACACCATTGGCTGTTTATGTGTGAGTGAGCATCTGTATGTGTGTATACATGCAGTACAACATATACCAGAATGAAATTCCTAGTTTGGGGCAGTAAATAAGCGGCTTATTTTTTTAAGGAGGCCCTCTGTGAAGTTGATTGGTTGTGTTGAAGGGTTATTTTTCTTTCGAATTAATTTGTTTATTTAAATTGGCATCCCAGCCTCGGCAACATAGAGATCCTGTCTCTAAAAAATAATTTAAAAATTAGCCAGGCATGGTGGTGCCTGCCTGTAGTCCCAGCTACTTGGGAGGCTGAAGTGGCAGGATCACTTGATCCCAGGAGTTTGAGGCTACAGTGAGCTAGGATCATGCCTCTGCACTCTAGTTTGGGCAACACAGTGAGATCCTGTCTCAAAAAATTTAAAGAGTCGACAGATAAAAATGTATGTATTAAGTACAACATGATGTTTTGAAGTATATACAGGTTGAGTAGCCCTTATGTGAAAAGCTTGGAAATTAAAGTGTTTTGGATTTCAGATTTTTGAGTATTTGCATTATACCAAAAGTTTGGGATTTTGGAACACTTTAGGTTTCAGATTTTTTTTTTTTTTTTTTTTTTTTTTTTGAGATGGAGTTTTGCTCTTGTCCCCCAAGGCTGGAGTAAAATGGCACGATCTCGGCTCACTGCAACCTCCACCTCCCACGTTGAAGCAATTCAGCCTCCTCGGTAGCTGGGATTACAGGCACGTGCCACCATGCCCAGCTAACTTCTCTATCTAGATGGGGTTTCACCATGTTGGCCAGGCTGGTCTGGAACTCCTCACCTCAGGTGATCCACCTGTCTTGGCCTCCCAAAGTGCTGGGATTACAGGTGTGAGCCTGGCATTTTTTTTTTTTTTTTTTGAGGTGGCATCTCGCTTTGTCGCCCACGCTGGAGAGCAGTGGTAATCTCAGCTCGCTGCAACCTCCGCCTCTCAGATTCAAACAATTATTCTGCCTCAGGCTCCTGAGTAGCTGGGATTACAGGCGTGTGCCACTCTACCCCGCTAATTTTTGTATTTTTAGTAGAGACAGGGTTTCACCATGTTGGCCAGACTGGTCTCGAACCCCTGACCTCACGTGATGCACCCACCTCAGCCTCTCAAAGTGCTGAGATTACAGACGTGAGCCACCATGCCCAACCAGATTTTTGGATTTGAGATGTTCAACACATATATGTTGCTGACTGGTAGATCACCTGAGGTCAGGAGTTCATGACCAGCCTCGTGAACTGGTGAAATCCCGTCTCTACTAAAAATACAAAAATTAGCCAGGCATAGTGGTACACGCCTGTCATCCCAGCTACTCAGGAGGCTGAGGCAGAAGAATTGCTTGAACCCGGGGGGTGGAGGTTGCAGTGAGCCAGGATCGCACCACTGCACTCCAGCGTGGGTGACAGAGCGACACTCCATCTCAGAAAAAAAAAAAAAAGAACAGTAACAGTTTGAGAGCACCAAATCCAGAAGTCCTTAAATTCATTTCAAAATTTCAGAAAAGTTAACTTTTCAAAACATCACTGTACTTCCAAAAAGGGGAGGAAAATTGAGATTCCAACTTTATTTTCTTCTGAAGTCTACAGAGTAGGGTTTTGTAACCTTGGCACTACTAATATTTGGGGCTAGGCAGTTCTTTGTTGAGGAGTATTATCCTGTGCCTTGTACAATATTTACCAGCATCGTTGGTCTCTGTCCACCACAAGACAGTAGCACCACACCAGTTGGGATAACCGTAAATGTCTCTCGACATTACCAAATACCTGCTGGGGGCCAAAAATCACATCCAGTTGAGAGCCACTGTTATTAAAAGATGTCTCATCTTAGCTGCATGTAATTTGTCTGACAATTTACTAACCTATTTCTAGTTCTTACATGACTCTAGATCAGTAGATGACCGGAAAGAACGTGTAATAAGCAAGAAATGTGTCGTTTTGTCATCACCCCTTCACAATCCCCCTTCGTCACAATGAGGACAAAATGTAAATTTCTAAAAATTCAAATATATTTTAAATTTTCATAACTTAAAAAAGGTCAAATAGGGGGCCAGGCACGGTGGCTCATGTCTATAATCCCAGCACTTTGGGAGGCCAAGGCGGGCGGATCACCTGAGGTTGGGAGTTCGAGACCAGCCTGGCCAACTTGGTAAAACCCTGGCTCTACTAAAAATACAGAAATTAGTTGGATGTGGTGGTGCGCACCTGTAATCCCAGCTGTTTGGGAAACTGAGGCAGAAGAATTGCTTGAACCCATGAGGTGCAGGTTGCACTGAGCCTAGATTGCGCCACTGTACTCGAGCCTGGGCAACAGAGTGAGACTCCATCTCAAAAAAAAAGGTAGACTATGTATTTTACACATGTAAAACCTGCCTATACTCCAGAAGGAATTCCAATAAATTAAAACAGAACTAAATGTGCCAAACAGAACAGAAAGCTATTGAAAGATATAGAAAAATAGGTATTTCTGGAAGTCTGTAACAAAAAACTTTGTAATAGTTCAGCACTGTATTTAGTTCTGAGTTTCTAGACAACAAAAACAAAAGGAAAAATACTGAGTAACTGTTAGGAAATAACACAGCTGACTTGATCGAACCCATGAAGTTGTAAACTCTTACTGCATGTAATACAATACTTACTCCCTCTTTCTTTTCTTTTTCCAAGACAAAGTGAAATCTTTCCGTGCAGCTCTACAAGAAGAGGAACAAGCCAGCAAGCAAATCAACCCGAAGAGACCCCGTGCCCTTTAAACCGGCATTTGCTGCTAAAGGATTCCCAGAACCCTCACTACTGTAACATACAACAGTTCAGCTGTAAGGGCCATTTGAAAGTTTGGAATTTTAAGTGTCTGTGGAAAATGTTTTGTCCTTCACCTGAATTACATTTCAATTTTGTGAAACACTCTTGTCTATAAAATACTTCTAGTCCAGGAGGCACAACCAAGAATTGGGATTAATGAAGCATTTTGTTTCATTTACGCAAATAGTGATTTACTTTTGGAGATCCTTGTCAGTTTTATTTTCTATTTGATGAATTAAGACTGTGGACTCGATCCAGAGCCAGATAGTAGGGGGAAGCCACAGCATTTCCTTTTAACTCAGTTCAATTTTTGTAGTGAGACTGAGCAGTTTTAAATCCTTTGCGTGCATGCATACCTCATCAGTGATTGTACATACCTTGCCCACTCCTAGAGACAGCTGTGCTCACCTTTTCCTGCTTTGTGCCTTGATTAAGGCTACTTACCCTAAATTTCTGAAGCACAGCCAAGAAAAATTACATTCCTTATTTGTCATTGTAAATTACCTTTGTGTGTACATTTTTACTGTATTTGAGACATTTTTTGTGTGTGACTAGTTAATTTTGCAGGATGTGCCATATCATTGAACGGAACTAAAGTCTGTGACAGTGGATATAGCTGCTGGACCATTCCATCTTATATGTAAAGAAATCTGGAATTATGATTTTAAAACCATATAACGTGATTATAATTTTTCTTAGCATTTTCTTTGTAAAGAACTAAAATATAAACTAGTTGGTGTATAATAAAAAGTAATGAAATTCTGAGAAGAGTTTTATCTTAGGAAAATACATATATATGCAGTGTGTGTGCCAGTGTGGTATTAACAAGACTAATAGTGCAATTTGATCCTTACCAATATCATTACTTAATTTGAAGTGTTCATTACCACCCCAAAATACACCTTTTCTATGTACTGTTAAAGGAAATTGGCTTCTGATGCATGAACATTTACATGTACATTGAAAGTAGTCCATAATAGAAGTTAGTTTAAGCCAAGTGTAGACAGTACATTACTCCCTTGAAAAAGAATTAAGCTGAAAGAGTTGACTTTGCCTTAAAAGGCAGATCTAACCCAAGCTCCATCCAGTACCAAATGTGAAACTTCGTTGTTATTTGGTGAGAATCATCAAATTCTCACTAATACATCGGTGTAGGGCATGCTACTTTTTAAACAGCAGCACTTATTTTTACAGATTGCTACTCCAAGGAAGAAAACTGGCCACTTTTCATGTAAATATTTTGTTCAAAGATTTGTATATCTCTCTAGGAGTTTTCCCTCAGTTCCCAGGATGGGGTCCCGGAGTAGATTTAACAGCTAAAAATCTCCCAAGGATATCTTGTTTTGATTTATTTACTCCAGGGAACTACCAGCTCCTTCATAGGAGCCAAAGGGGAGCTATGAATAGAGAGTCACATAAGCCAGATTCTTTACTTTACTGTTCATAAAACCCAGAGAGTAGTTGTGAAAGATCCTAATACAAGTGTGAAAAGCTCTGTAAACATGAAATCTAAAACAAATGTAGATTTTCACAATATGCTTATTAATAAATGAAGTCTATGGAATAAGTTTTAGAGAGAATTTACTTCAATCACCTTTGTTTTGGAAGGGACTCAGGTTTTCTTGCAGCTGTAAGATATATTCTATTTGTGTTTATTTCAAAGGCAAGAGGAAGGATGGAGAACTGTTACAGTTGACCTTGCAGAGGATATTTTAAAAAAGGTAGTTTTTGAGATTAACCGACTTTCAAAGGGCAATAAAGACGTGAATTTGCTCATTTAAAGCACAACAGATTAGCTTCAAATTTATTATTTGCATTGGATGGGTACTGTCTTTGGAAAGTCTCCTTATAGACAAATATGCTGCCTTATACTATGATGGCTTCATTCTGATCAGGTATTTTAAAAATTAGTACCAGAAAAGATATTGGAGGTAGTATAATACAGTCCTTCAGCTTTACAGATAGTGAAAACTGAAGGCCAGAAAAGGAACTAAAACTCAGAAGTTCATAGGGGTAGAGGGAAATAACCCGAGAAAGCCAAGTTAAATCTTAAAATTTTGACTATAAGGATAGAGATGATACAAGTGAACTTCGCAAAAGAGTTTTGTGAAATTAAACAAAAAGTCTACCCTTATGTATATTTCATATTTGTTTAACAAAAGCAGCTTGACGCTTTTGTTCTGGATTATACATCAAGAACAAGCATTATTTTAATTATGTAGTAACATTTACTATATGACTTTGAAGCTAGATTTCAAATCTGGCTTTGTTAAATTAATTGGAAACACTCCTTCTATTAATTTAGGTATTAAAAAAAGCCAAATATCAATAAAGATATTTTTATTAATTTTTTTATAGAAACAAAATAGCTACTAAAACTATTATAATAATGTATATTAACAGCCCTTAGTATTATATTGATTTAAACATAGTAGCTAATAAAACTTGTTTATGACATCTATTGAAATTCTCAATCTGACAGTTTTAAAATAGCTTAAAACTAAGCACCAGGTATATGAAAAAAGTACTGGAAATTTTAATTGTCCAGAAATCACAGGAATACTGGGAACCTGTAGTTATGGGAAATGGCTGTTTTTCTGAAGTTGAAAGCAAATATAAAACTATAAAACCAGTTTCAATTACAAAACCCTTTGAAATTTTGCTATGCCTATAGTTATCTACCTAAGAACCATAAAAAAAGATAATTTTATTGTTAACTTCATTCCAGTTTAGTTTCCTCATTTTACATGTAGGGAGTCATGCCCTTTAAATATGCCTGGCACTGCTCGGTGGCAGTAGCAGACTTGGGCTTACCCAGAACCCTAAGTCTCTGATGCTATAGGATAGCAAAAGAGGTAGGCAATCATAACAGACAGTGTATAGGATAAATAGAGAAGAGAATGAGAGAACCAAAATAAAAATACTTTAAGAAACAATTGTTTTACTGTACATGTGAATAAAAGAAATGGTACGGGGAATGTGAATAACATGAAATGGTATGGGGAATGTGTGAATAGTGAAGCATATTTTAACTGTTTTACTACTGGAGGAACAGAGCTAAAGGCCTAAAGAAGGCCTCACAGTATATAACAGTAAACAGAAGAGTAACATCTTTATACAATAAACTGTTAGAAATGATAAGTTTAAGTGTAAAGTTGTGCGTCTCTGCGGCTCCTGAACTTGAAGATTATGATGAATAGATTGGACCAGCTCTATATATTAAAAACTTGGATACTTAGAACTCTCCAACTTAAAAATTCAGAGTCATAAATGGTGACAACAGTAGTAGTATCGAACCAAAAACAGTCAAGTAAATTATGTCTCTAAAGCAAAAGCATTATCTTCTCAAATACAAAAAATACAAAATTCATTTCTTTTCTTGACCTTGAAAAATTCTGTTTTCCAAACACCTAGGAAAAATGAATACCTTCTGCGTTGAATCCATGTAGCAATCTGAAAAAAGAAATAAAAATGGAATGGTACTGAAAAGCTAATTTGTAGCACATAATGGTATATAGTTCTATACCATTAATTCTAAAACATGAATACAGCATGCTGACAGAACCCACCCACTCCTAATACTAGTTATTAAAGAAACGATACTGGCTGGGCATGGTGGCTCACACCTGTAATCCCAGCACTTTGGGAGGCTGAGGCAGGTAGATTACCTGAGGTCAGGAGTTCAAGAACAGCCTGGCCAACATGGTGAAACTCCATCTCTACTAAAAATACAAAAATTAGCGAGGCATGGTGGCACATGCCTGTAATCCTAGCTACTCAGGTGGCTGAGGCAGGAGACCTGCCTGAACCCGGGAGGCAGAGGTTGCAGTGAGCTGAGATTGTGCCTTTGCACTCCAGCCTGAGGGTCAGAGCAAGACTCTGTCTCACAAAAAAAAAAAGAAATGTTACTGTCTGACTAAATTTATAAGATGTATATTGGTTAAAACCATGCCATGTTGGTGCCTCTTTCATTATAGCTTTTATGTCGTAATGAATTTGACTAAAATTATCTTAGACTCATTATCCCAGGCCTAAGAACTCACTGGCACTTGTTTCAAGGTAACTGAACAACAAGCTGTTTGGAATTGGCTAAAGTCAGATGAATAACCAATCTTACATGCCCCTTCTTCCTTTCTTGAGCTGTTATTTATATTCAAATTACATACACATTATTTCTCCCTGTAGATACCTGTGTACTTAATAGATTCTAGTTAGTAAACTACACATGCCCAATAACTTTGAGGAAATTTAGTGAAAATGAAGGAAAAGATAAAATATTTCTCTTTAGACCTGAGGTTATTTTTAGGCTGGCCCATAGAAACAGGTCCAGATAAATTTCTAAAAAAGCAAAGTAGATACTTATGAATAGCATTCAATGCCTAGGATTAACATCTAAAAAGACTCAGTAGTACTGCTAGCCAGCCAATAAAATATAAACTCCATTTGTCTTAGTTATATAGAACTATGTTTCCAGCTTAGAAAAAGTCAAACCAATGACTTTTAGAACAAACTACCCTCATTTTGTATTCAGCCTCTAACATGGAAGCTTTAAAAGTGAATTGGCTAAATAGGCAAGAACTTCTGAAAGTTAACATCTTAATGATTAAAAACAGTAAGTACAGGTTAGTAATTACCTGGGTAATTAATTGAAGCCTTATTCTATTTTCATAAGACTTACTTGCTTAAATTCAAGCAAAACAAATTTTGGTCTAAATTACCTAGATAATTATGACAGCTTTTTACTTGAGAAGTACAGAACTTGCCTCAGGCTACAAAACTAACTATATTATTACTAAATGGATAACCAGGTAGGATTCTAACTGGCATTATTGTATGCTTAAGATTGATTTAACAACAGCTATTCCCAGTAAGGAAATTTTAAAAATCAGATCTAGTTACATGTATTATGATTTTTCTACCTTATGGACTATTTTGGAGGGATAAGCTATTAAGACTAAGACTATGAATGAGAGTTGGGGAGGGAGCAGGAAGGGAGGAACATGCACACCACATTAACACAAAGGCAATCTTCTGGCTCGGACTGTTCTTTACTACTGTTCTTAAAGAAAATGTTCATTTTGCTGCAGCTAACTAGCCTCCATCTTCTACACCAAATACTATTCCATGCCATGGAAGTGCTATGCAATAACTCTCCCAGGTAGCACCTTATACCGCTTAAAAGCCTTTAAAATCTCTAATCTGAAGGTGTCACAGTAAAGAAATGTAAACATTTAGGAAAACAAGAATGTAATTACCTGATGAAGTCATCTATGTCCATGGAACGGGCCCGTTTGTCACTAAAACCTGTGCTGGTTAGGATTTGCTGTATTTTATCTGCTATGCTGAAATCTTCTGGTATTATCTATCAATATAAGATTCAGAATAAATGAACGACATATCTTTAATGAGGTCACCTTGACTCTTTTTTTTAGTTCAGTAAGTCATAAAATAGTCACCTTTAATATATCTGTTAATAAGACTTTGGAAGGCCTGATTGTTTACATAAGACTTGGATCTCTAAGTGGCTGATCTTTATTAACAAAAACTTGGAATACCTTGAATTAGTAATCCTGTCTATATTAGCCGTTTTCTTCTTTAAAATTCTATAATAGTTATTAGTTTTAGACTTCACAAATAATTAAAACTATAAATTACATTTTAAAGCAACTGTTACTCCTTTCAAAATAATGCATTTTCTTGCTACAGATTTCACCTTAACCACCTCGTTTTTCTCAAAGAGGTGACCTGCCCAAGCCTTGGGAATATTAAGGATTTTACACTTAATGCACATATTTTATCCAAATATTTTTCTTAATCTAACTTAATATTTTTCTATTATACTTAGGCAGATTATCTAATGACTTTTTCCCCATAAAAGAGAAAATGGAGATAGTATTGTGATACATTAAATCATATAGGTTCTGAGTCATAAAAAATAAAAAGAAAATTGGCCTTTATCTCTGTCTGTTCTGTTTAATTAAACTGGAAGCTAAAAAGTTAGCAAACATCACATTACACACACTGTTACACATATGATAAGCATGAGGCAACCAGAAATCTGCTATTGAGCCATATAAACTTTATTTCAATTTCTGGGTATTAAACTTAGAAATTAATAACGATATTTGTAACTGCTATGTGAGCAAAAAACAAGACATGGTCACAATTCAGAGGACAGTAAATTGTACACAGTTATTTTAAGTTGTGCAAGCTACACGTATCTACAGCTTTGAGGAACCTGTAACTGCTGAATCTGATTCTTGATATGGCTAAAAACAACTGTCAGTAGTTAGAGGACAGGGTGAAGTAATCAAAGTTGCTCTTATCTGTTCCACAGGATACACAGCAGCACTGACCTGTCAGAATTCAAGTCAAAATTGTGCTAGTTATGCATTCTATATCGTCTTTTAAGGATCCTATGGAATGTACAAAATAATCTCATGCTAGATCAACAAGAATAAAAATGGACATTTTAAAAGAAAACAAATCAATGAAACTGCAGGAACATTTTCTACTTACAATATTATGGACTGAACAGTGAATTCTGTAGTTTTTTTCCAAGAGTTGTTGCACTGCACTTGATCTGTAGCATAAAGAAGTGATGCCACTGTTATTATTCCAAAGTCAGAATAATTTCTTAATTTAAACTTTTTTTTTTAACTAATATATAAGCCATTTAAGCAATAATTTCATTTTAGATGAAATTAAATCTATGTTATGTATGGTGCAATTAAGGAATTTTAAAAGTTGTTGAATATTTAAACTTATTCAGCAAACACTAATTATATTTAAAGTGCAAAATCCTGATAAATACCTCTTAAATTCTTAGAGAAGTTCTAGACCCTCCACAAAACATCCCCTAAAAAATCTCCAAGCCCTGTAAAACTGTGTCTCACCTCTCTTTTACCCTTGAACCCCAAATTGATGAGCTGCATTTTCCCAAGTTAATAAGATGACACATATCCTTCACAAGTGTGGAAGGGGTCCATCATTGCCTCATTTTTCCAACAAAAAACTAGAGCAGATGTATGGTCAGCGTTTGGGAGTGTTTTCCTGTTTTGCCAAAAAAAACCTGATCTGACTCTCAACTCCAGCAAACTTTCTTCATTAAGTTCTCCTGCCTCCCAAGCTCTAAAGATAGTTAAAAAGGTGAAGTTTGTCTGGACCCATATCTTTATGCTTTAGGGTAGCTGCTCAGGAAAAGAACCAAATTCTAGCATAGTATCTGAAGCACTGGTCCTTTACACATTAGAAATTAGTATAATACTTACTTAAATGCAGCAGAGAGTGTCTTGTTTTTCCTAACAAAGGTTATCCTTACTAGACCATCCCATTCCTGAAATAGAAGATAGACATTTTCTTCAAATTACAAACTTCTTGTTCTTGTCTATGCCTGCTAAGTATTACCTTGTCTTTTAATATATAAATTTGAAGGGAACTTTCTTAAGTGGAAAATGTTCTGTATCTTGATCTGGCTGGCACACAGATGCAAAAGTAAGACACACATTTGATTTTTGTACTTTGGTGCATTTCACTGAGTATGTCTTTTCCTCAGAATTTTTTTTTGACAAGGGTCAAAGCATGACAATTTTTTTTTTAATTTGAAAAAATAAAGCCAGGCACAGTGCTGCATGCTTGTAGTACCAGCTACTCGGGAGGCTGAGGTGGGAGGATCACTTGCGACCAAAAGCTCAAGTCCAGCCTAGGCAACACAGTGCAACTCCATCTTAAAAAAAGAAAGTGGAGGCCGGGCGCGGTGGCTCAAGCCTGTAATCCCAGCACTTTGGGAGGCTGAGATGGGTGGATCACGAGGTCAGGAGATCGAGACCATCCTGGCTAACCTGGTGAAACCCCGTCTCTACTAAAAAATACAAAAAAAAACTAGCTGGGCGAGGTGGCGGGCGCCTGTAGTCCCAGCTACTCGGGAGGCTGAGGCAGGAGAATGGTGTAAACCCGGGAGGCGGAGCTTGCAGTGAGCTGAGATCCGGCCACTGCACTCCAGTCTGGGCGACAGAGTGAGACTCCCTCTCAAAAAAAAAAAAAAAAAAGAAAGAAAGTGGAGGAAAAACAAAATGGTCCCACTTCTGAACAAAGAACATGGCATTTATTTAAATCTAAGTATCACTTTCAAAAATAAGATTCAAAACAGACATGACTTCAGATACTGCCTGTGCAACACCCCTAAACCTCCTTGAAGGAGTTACTGACAAACTACACCATTTACCACCAGTTGACCACAGACACAATCGTGTTTTTCTCTAATGTGGCTGTAGTAAGGTTTTACATCAAGTGGTCTTTCTTGTTTTTAAATCTCAAAAGCAATTACAATTAAAACATGTTACCCATAATATTAGTTTAAAACAACTATTTTCATTTTACCTTGTTTTCCAAGTTTTATTCAATTTTTTCTTTTCTTTTTTTTGAGACTGGGTCTCACTTTATAACTACCTTGCATCAAATTATTCCATCAACTTCAGCAGAGGGATGTGTCCTAATTAACATTTTCCTATGTTTGAATATTTAGGTTGATTCAATATATTTCTGCTGCTATAGACACACATCTTTCAGCCTGGACTTTTTTCCCCTTTTATTGATTAAGCCAATATTTTAACCTCACCTGAAAATTGATGGGTGGTGGTGGATTCTTAGGTTCTATCCTTACAACACTGGATTCCACCTTGGGCGGTGGTCTGAAGTTATTCTTTCCAACCTGTTAATGAAAGAGTACTTAAGTGGTACTCTCAAAGGCAACTTTTATTTAGTAACCAAAGATGCTGTCCTCACAGAAGGCACAACTAGATGCTCAAGGATGAGTTAAGCTAGATTATTTCAATAATAAAAATCACTGGCTGGGCGCTTTGGCTCACACCTGTAATCCCAGCACTTTGGGAGGCCAAGGCAGATGGATCGTTGAGCCCAGGAGTTCAAGACCAACCTGGACAACATAGCGAAACTCTGTGTCTATGAAAAATACCAAAATATTAGCCAGGCATGGTGACACACAGCTCTAGTCCCAGCTACTCAGGAGACTGAGGTGAGAGGACTGCTTGAGTATGGGAGGCAGAGAGCGCAGCGAGCCACTGCACTGCAGCTTGGGTGACAGACTGAGATTCTGTCTCAGAAAAAAGAGAAAGAGAACAAAATTCACTTACTTTCATTAGATGGTCCACACGTGCCAACAGCTGTGTATTAATTGAGAGTCTGCAGTATAACTTATCTCCAGGTTTTGCAACCAGTCGGAGGGCAAATTCTCTTTGAAACATAAGTATAGCACATCTGAAAAGAAAGCAGAAAGGAATAAAGAAAATGGTCATTGTCAACTATAAATGAATTTTGACTGCAATGAATTTTCTTGGGAGAGAAATAGCAAAGCATTAGCAGCTGATTATAAGGTAGAAGAACACTTTCAGCCTTTTTTATTGCTACAGAATGAGAGAGCTGGCTTTGTTTTTATAATGGCTGTACTCCTCACCGCAAGATAGCTTGCAAATATAAGCCTTTAAAGACTGGATGAGAAGGTGTTTCAAATCAGCACTAGTCCATCACCTCTTCTATGAAAACAAGTGAAACACATTGTTTCAGCAGCAGAAATATATTTATGGGGTAGCAGACACGTTTAAGGAAGAGATGAGGCTGAAAAGGCAGATTGTGATGTTCAATGTCTCCTTGATTTGACAGGTTAAAAGATGTACACCTTTTTTTTTTGAGATGGCATTTCACTCTTGTCACCCAGGCTGGAGTGCAATGGCGTAATCTTCACTCACTACAACCTCCATCTCCTAGGTTCAAGTGATTCTCGTGCCCCAGCCTCCCGAGTAGCTGGGATTGCAGGCACACGCCACCACCCCTGGTCGATTTTTCTATTTTTAGTACAGACAGTGTTTCACCATGTTGGCCAGGCTGGTCTGGAACTCCTGACCTCAGGTGATCCGCCCACCTCGGCCTCCCAAAGTGCTGGGATTACAGGCATGAGTCACCATGCCCAACCAAAAGATGTAGACTTTTTATTCAGCAGGCAATGGGGAGACTTTGTAGGGGTTAATGAACAGAAGAGCATCTTCAAAGCTCCACTTTGACATTCAAACTTTTGACAAT
This sequence comes from Piliocolobus tephrosceles, assembly GCF_002776525.5. Classification (NCBI taxonomy): domain Eukaryota; kingdom Metazoa; phylum Chordata; class Mammalia; order Primates; family Cercopithecidae; genus Piliocolobus; species Piliocolobus tephrosceles. The sequence goes on along the minus strand of NC_045437.1, from coordinate 56,823,945 downwards.
GAGTCACATTAAAAAATACATTTGGCATTGCAAGCCAAGCCACAAATGTCTGTGTGTATATGTGTTTATATTGTATTTCAAAACAAAAGTTTCATGGAACTATAATCACCTGGACTACATGCAATGCCCTCTGATATATTCCATTCCATGTCATTAAAAAAAAAAAAAGATGGTCATGACTCATTAATTTAATAACCACTAAATAGTTTTTGACTTGCAGTTTGAAAACCACTAGTATGTAATGTAGAAAGTGACTTCAAAGTTCATGGAAATATTGAGTTAAAAGATAAAAATAAGGCACCTATAATCACAGCACTTTATGAGGCCAAGGCAGACAGATCGCTTGAGCTCAGGAGTCCAAGACCAGCCTGGGCAGAACATGGTGAGACCCCGTCTCTAAAAAAAATATAAAAATTAGCTAGGCATGCTAGTACACCCCTGTAGTCCCAGCTATTCAAGAGTCTGACGTAGGAGAATCATCTGAGCCCAGCCTAGGAGAGGCTGAGGTTGCGGTGAGCTGAGATCTCACCACTGCACTCCAACCTATCTCAAGAAAAGAAAAAAAAGAAAAGACATGAACTTTATTATTCAACATAAGCTCCATCAAGTTCAAGACACTTTTGTAAGTGATGATACCAGCCTTTTAGTCTGTATCAAAGAAACTGAGGCTCTGGGGAATTTAACCATGTCACTGCAGTCTTTTTTTTTTTTTTTTTTTAACATTACTAACTGAAGAAAAAAGGGTACCCTTTCAAGATTTTTTAAGACCAGGAAACGAAAATAAATCAGAAGGGCCGGGCACCATGGTTCATGCCTGTAATAATCCCAGCATTTCGGGAGGCTGAGGTGGGCAGATCACTTGAGCTCAGGAGTAGGAGACCAGCCTGGGCGACATGGCAAGACCTATTGCTAAAAAAAATACAAAAATTAGCTGAGTATGGTGGCACATGCCTGTAATCTCAGCTACTTGGGAGGCTGAGGTGGGAGGAATGCTTGAGCCCAGGAAGTGGAGGCTGCAGTGAGTGCAGATCACACCACTGCTCTCCAGCCTGGGAACCAGAGCAAGACTATCTCATGAAATAAAAAGTAAGTAAGTCAGAAGGGGCCAAATGAGGACTGTAAGGTGGATGCCTAACCATTTCCCATTGAAACTCTCAAAAAGTTGCCCTTGTGTGAGGAGAGGAAGGAGTAGAAGTGTTATGGTGGAGGAATCTCTGGGGAAGCTTTCCTGGGAGTTATGCTGCTACAACTTTAGCTAACTTTCTCAAAACACTTTTGTAATAAGCAGATGTTATCATTCTTTGTTCCTAAAGAAAGTCAGCAAGCAAAATGCCCTGAGCATTAAAAAAAAAAAAATTGTTGCTATGGGCTTTGCTCTTGACTGGTCTGCTTTTGCTTTGACTCGACCCATTCTGCCTCTTGGTAGGCATTATGTTGACTCTGCTTTGTCTTTAGGGTCACAATGGTAAAGCCATATTTCATCTCCATTACAATTCTTTGAAGAAATGCTTCAGGATCTTGTTTTCTTTTGTGATAATCTCGCTGTTACCCAGGCTGGAGTGTGGAGGGCAGTGGCACAATCTCGGCATACTGCAACCTCCGCCTCCTGAGTTCAAGCGTTTCCCGTCTCAGCCTCCCGAGTAGCTGGGGTTACAGGTGCCCACCACAATGCCCAGCTAATTTTTGTATTTTCAGTAGAGACGGGGTTTCACCATGTTAGCCAGGCTGGTCTCCTAACTTCAAGTGATCTGCCCACCTCGGTCCCCCAGAGTGCTAGGATTACAGGTGTGAGCCACTCCACCCGGCCATGTTTCAGGATCTTGATCCCAGTTATCTAAAATTTCCACTGGAAACTCTGCTTTTATGTGCAGCTGATTTGAGTACAATGTTTTTTGTTTTGTTTTCTCATAAAATATTTCAGAAAAGAGGATATGACAGTTTGAGTATCCATCAAGTAGAAACTTTAACTTTGATTTTGCAGTCAGAATTGTGTAAGTTGAACCAACTGAGATGTCTATGGTGTGGGCTATTGTTTGTGCTGTTCAATGTTTTTCTTCGTCACATAGGGAACAAACAAGATGAATGTTTTCCACAAATTTGATGTGGCTGGTCTGCCACTGTAGGCTTCATTTTCAACACTGTCTCATCCCTTCTTAAAACGAGTTATCCATTTGTAAACTGCTGATTTCTTTGGGATACTGTCCCCATAAACTTTCTGTAAAGCATCAATGATTTCACCATTCTTCCAACTAGGCTTCACCATAAATTGGATGTTTGTTCTTTCTTTAATTTTAGCAGAGTTCATGTTGCTGATAGGGGCTCTTTTCAAACTGATGTCTTATCCTTCTCAGTGCCTCACACTAGATCCTGCTCAGTTAGTACAGAGTTTATTGTGGTGCAGAAAAATTTTGAAATCCATGCATAGTTCTTTCATAATACACATTTTCCATGAACTTTTTGAAGACCTCTTATACTAGAGACCGGTTAGCAAACCACTGCAATTGTCCAGACCTAAGGTAATAAAAATTCTAACCTAGGCTTACCCGCAGGAAGATTCAAAGATAGGGAGAGGCTCTCTGTTCTCAGAAGCAGGACTTCTAGCATCCTGTCCCCAAATAACCTCTCAATCAAAAAGAGAGGAAGACCTCCACATGAATCAACATTTTCTATGAAAATTCTTCAGTAGTTTTTCAACTGACCTGACTCATTTTTGGCTACCTTCACCACCTCAATTGTAAGTCTTTCAAAATTTGGCAGTAACTCTAGTCTTTTGTCACAAACCTGAAAAAAGGTCGATGTAGCAACAGCTTGAAGACAAAAGGCGATGAGATCTGTAAGAGAATTAACTAGTTATTTCTGGGAAACACACGTCAGAGAAACACTTAGTATCATGTTCCTGAAAATGTGAGAACATACCTGATAAGGCAAATTTGCCACACAAGTATCAAAGAATGGCAAATCTGTTTTCAACACATCACCCACTAGTACTTGAAGTTTGCTGGCCGCAGGCCTGATGAGAAAAGAAGAAATATAAAAAGACTGTTGTTTCATGAGATTGAAATGACTTTAATTCTATTATGTATACTCACGTGCCCTGAACTCTTTTGTGAAGTTCAGCTACCAGCCTAGGGTCAAGTTCACAAGCAACAACCTAATTAAAAAAAAAAAAATTATTTAGGTGAATTATGGAATATAAATATTTTATTGTTATCCCAACAGGAACTCTTACATGATTTATGTGACAAACTTCTTTTCCCATTTCTACCACCAATATTCCTTCAATTGTACTTGCCTACTTCAAATAACAAACAAAAATGGGCTGGGTACAGTGGCTCATGCCTGTAATCCCAGCACTTTGGGAGGCCGGGGTGGGCGAATCACAACGTCAGGAGTGAAACACCAGCCTGGCCAACATGGTGAAACCCCATCTCTACTAAAAATACAAAATATTAGGCCAGGTGCAGTGACTCAACGCCTGTAATCCCAACACTTTGGAAGGCCGAGGCAGGCGGATCACCTGAGGTCAGGAATTCGAAACCAGCCTGGCTAACAAGGAGAAACCCCATCTCTACTAAAAATGCAAAAATTAGCTGGGCACAGTGGTGGGCGCCTGTAATCCCAGCTACTCAGGAGGCTGAGGCAGGAGAATTGCTTGAACCCGGGATGTGGAGGTTGCAGTGATTTGAGATCATGCCATTGCACTCCAGCTTGGGCGACAGAGAGAGACTCCATCTCAAAACAAAAACAAAAACAGAAACAACACAAAAAATTAGCTGGGCTAGTGGTGGGCACCTGTAATCCCAGCTATTCAGTAGGCTGAGGCAGGAGAATTGCTTGAACCCTGGAGGCAGAGGTTGCCATGAGCCAAGACTGCGCCACTGCACTCCAGCCAGGGCGACAGAGTGAGGCTCCATCTCAAAACAAACCAATAAAAAAGCCGGGTGTGAGGCTGAGGTGGGTGGATCACGAGTTTAGGAGATCGAGACCAGCCTGGCCAACATGGTAAAATTCTATCTCTACTAAAAAATTCAAAAATTAGCTGTTGCAGCGAGCCGAGATCGCGCCATAGCACTCCAGCCCGGCAACAGAGCGAGACTCGGTCTCAAAAACAAACAAATGAACGAACAAACACCACCACCCAGAAAAGTAGACAACCAGATTATGTGAGAGTTCTACCCATATAATCAATAGAATCACGTTTCATCTGTCTCCATGCTTTGTAATCGAACAGATGATGAAAGAAAATATACCACGTCTGTGCAGTCAGTGTTGTTAGAGAAGAGCGTACAATGCAATTGCTCTTACTGTAAGTATGTCACATCTACTGAGATACACAATACATGGCATAGATAACTTTTCAAGTAAATGAACTAAATGTCAAATAAGGCCGAAATTGAAATTTTATTCCAATTTCAGCTGAGGTTTCATTGACTTCTTTTATTTTTATTAAAAACACTTTTTTTAAGAGATGGGGTCTCACTCTGTTGCCCAGGCTGGAGTGGAGTGGCGCTATCATAGCTCACTGCTGCCTTGAAGTCCTGGGCTCATGGGATCCTCCCACCTCACCTTCCTGTGCAGCTGGGACCACAGGTGTGTACCACGCCAGGCTAATTTCCTTTCTTTATTTTTTATAGAGACGGGTCTCACTATGTTGCCTGGGCTGGTCTCAAAACTCTGGACTCAAACAATCCTCCCACCTTGGCCTCCCAAAATGCTGGGATTACAGGCGTGAGCCACCATGCCTAGCCTCTTTTTTATTTTTTATAGAGATTGGGTCTCACTTTGTTGAGCAGGCTAGTCTCAAGCTCATGGCTTCAAGCAATCTTCCTGCCTCAGCCTCCCAAAGTGCTGGGATTACAGATGTGAGCCACAGCTCCTGGCCCCACTTCTATATAAACCGTCTTTACAGGGTAAACAATGTGCTGCTTATTCTGTTTGGCTCCCAGATGTATCTTTATTTTTATTTTTTGAGACAGGGTCTCGCTCTGTCACCCAGGCTGCAGTGAAGTGGTAGGATCATGACTCACTGGAGCCTCAACCTCCCAGGCTCAGGTAATCCTCCCACCTCAGCCTCCCTGGTAGCTGGGGCTACAGTCATGCACCACCACGCCCAGCCAATTTTTTGTAGAGATGGGGTTTCACCATGTTGCCCAGACGGTCTCGAACTCCTAGGCTCAAGCCATCTACCCACCTTAGCCTCCCAAAGTGCGGGGATTACAGGTATGAGCCACCACGAAAGGCTTTCCCAGATATATTATCTACTTCTCTCTGCGTCCTATGGATAATGAAGTCCAGTTCCCTTACCTTTCAACTTCTGGTTGGAAGTGGCCCGTGAAAGGCACCAGCATTATAGGGTACAAAGGGAAGGGGCTGGGTATTTCCTTCCTAATTAAACTCCCTGTTGAGGTTGGGTATGGTGGTTTATGCCTGTCATCCCAGCACTTTGGGAGACCAAGGTGGGCGATCACCTGAGATCAGGAGTCTGAGACCAGTCTGGCCAACATGGTGAAATCCCATCTCTACTAAAAATACAAAAACAAGCCAGCGTGGTGGCAAGTGCCTGTAATCTCAGCTACTTGGGAGGCTGAGGCAGGAGAATCTCTTGAACCCAGGAGGCAGAGGTTGCCGTGAGCCAGGACCGCATCACTGCACTCCAGCCTGGGGAACAGAGTGAAACTCCCTCTCAAAAAAAAAAAAAAATTCCCTGTTGAAATACCTAAGTGGTTTCTGTTTTCCTGACTGAAATATCTCCTATTTTCTTTTTCTTTTTTTTTGAGACAGAGTCTTACTCTGTCACCAGGCTGGAGTGCAGTGGTGCAATCCTGGCTCACTACAACCTCTGACTCCCGGGTTCAAGTGGTTCTCCTGCCCCAGCCTCCGGAGTAGCTGGGACTACAGGCACCCGCCACCACACCCAGCTAATTCCTATATTTTTAGTGGAGATGGGGTTTCACCATGTTGGCCAGGATGGTCTCAATCTCTTGACCTCATGATCCAACCGCCTCGGCCTCCCAAAGTGCTGGGATTACAGGCGTGAGCCACCGCGCCCGACCGAAATATCTCATATTTTCTAAGACAAAATTTCCAACAAGGGATCAGGAGTTACTACTAAAATAATAGCAATTAATTAAAACATATTCACATTGAAAACCAACTGAGCTTGCTAACATAGTCATTGTGATACCAACCATTAAATCCCCTTTTTACCTTTTTTGCCTTTTCTAACAACTTTACAGTCATGTTGCCAGTTCCAGGTCCAACTTCTAGCACTACATCAGTTGGTCTTAAGGCAGCCTAAAAGCAAGCACGAACACTTTAGCTCTTCTGGCACATCAGAACACAGAAGTTAATTTACACTTGACCATCTTTACTCGTATGTGCTCCAATAAGAGCTCTTAATCTGACTCCATTTTTAGATTCTTCATGATCGATGTGGTTAACAAAATTATCTCAATAACATTTGGTGCAAATGAAAATCTAAAACCTCTCCTAACTTGGAGGAATACTGCTCAACTTTAGGAGTCAGAAAAGCAGGAACAGCATTTCTGGGATTGGCATTCTGATTTCTATCTAGAAATACTCCAATCGCCTCTTGTTACCTTCTCTGTTCACATCAACAAGTTCAAATGGGAAAGGACTGTACGTGCTGGACGAGGTTTTTTCAATTCTCAACCCACCTATGGTTTCAAGGATGCAGAAGAGCAGCAACTGTATACAAAATTGAATGTCTGCACACAGCTATAATATTCTAGGGCCACAGCTTTCATCAGATGCTCAAAGGAAACTATGAGCTAAAAAGGTTAAAATAGTACACCAGGCCGGGCGCGGTGGCTCAAGCCTGTAATCCCAGCACTTTGGGAGGCCGAGACGGGCGGATCACGAGGTCAGGAGATCGAGACCATCCTGGCTAACACTGTGAAACTCCGTCTCTACTAAAAAACACACACACACACACACAAAAAAAACTAGCCGGGTGAGGTGGCGGGCGCCTCTAGTCCCAGCTACTCAGGAGGCTGAGGCAGGAGAACGGTGTAAACCCGGGAGGCGGAGCTTGCAGTGAGCTGAGATCCGGCCACTGCACTCCAGCCTGGGCGACAGAGCAAGACTCCGTCTCAAAAAAAAAAAAAAAAAAAAAATAGTACACCAACCTTTTTTTTCCTCATTTTTCAAATGACAGGAAGCCCGACAAGATCCTTTAACTATGTAATGCTCTTTCTACAACTCCAAGATGTTTTTCTTGCTTTTAATCATAAGTGTAATCTGCACCGTGTATATTTCACTTCCTAGCACCCAATCATCCATAACCATAAGAGAGCATCAATAACTCAGATAGGAATAATACTCCAAGCAATTTATATGTGGTACTGGAATACATCAAATAATTTATATGTGGTACTATATGTTTTTCTGGGGAACAAACTTTCTAATGTGTGGTTTAGACATAAATAGATGGAGTACATAAAAACTAAAAGTGATCAAAAAAGTGATTAGAAATAGAAGAATAATTATCTTGAACAAATACAAAGGTCCAGCTATAAAGTAGATAATCCACAAAAAGACACAGAATTAGGAACCAGGAGAAACTCAGACCCACAGAATGAATCTTATTTATGCAGAAGACAGCCCGTGAATCCTAGACAATTATTTGATTCATTCAACAAATATTTACAGAGCATCTAATTTATGGCAGGCAGACTTTCTGCCCTTATGTATTCACAGGAATAAAATTAATAAACCAACAAGTCTCTCCCTTTCCTCTTCCATACCCACCTTATCGATAATGCTGTTAATAATGAGAGGATTTTTCAAAATGTGCTGCCCAATTCCCGTGTTGAACATGAGTCCTGTAAGAAAACACGAAACAGCCTTAATTTTCCTAATGAGATTAGATATTATAGACAGTCCCAGAGAAGAAAGCTGCATGGGTAGGGGGAAGATTTCTGAGCCAACCAGGGCCATGAAACCTCACGCCAGGACTGACAAACTCTTTTTTTTTTTTTGAGACGGAGTCTCGCTCTGTCCCTCGGGCTGGAGTGCAGTGGCCGGATCTCAGCTCACTGCAAGCTCCGCCTCCCGGGTTTACGCCATTCTCCTGCCTCAGCCTCCCGAGTAGCTGGGACTACAGGCGCCAGCCACCTCGCCCGGCTAGCTTTTTTGTATTTTTTAGTAGAGACGGGGTTTCACCGTGTTAGCCAGGATGGTCTCGAACTCCTGACCTCGTGATCCGCCCATCTCGGCCTCCCAAAGTGCTGGGATTACAGGCTTGAGCCACCGTGCCCGGCGACAAACTCTTTAAGTTCATCCTCCAGCTGTAAAGGAAGCCAGCGACGACGCGCAGGGCCTGCGGCCGACTGGGGGACCCACCCCGGCCTTCCGCGCTCATGGGAGCGTGTCCTGACCGGCCTCCGCCGATCAGGTCTCGGTCCGCACCCAGGCTAGGTCCTGCCAGAAGACCTGACCCGACCCCAGCTACCTCGCGGGGATCCGCACCTCCAGCGCTCTTCAGCTCCCGGCGCTGCTCCTGCCGCCCGCGGCGGCGGCCAACGGCCCCCGACTTGACCTTCGGCATCTTGGCAGGAAGCGGGCCCACAGGCCCAGGACGTCAAGGAGGACCAAAGTGGGCCAGCGTGAGAAAGCCACCACGTGGGAACCGCCGCCTCGCGCCGCCCGCACCACTCTGGCCCAAGCTCAGGAGGGGCAAGGGTCCGCCCCCTCCCGTACGCTCTGGGCTCCTCCTCCAGAAAGAGGGCGGACCTTGGAGCCCACTGACTGCCGGGAATTGGAGTCACCCAGAGAAGAAAGCCGACCTGAGGGAGCCTACAGATCCCAGAAGACACCGCGCTACTGAGGCGTGCAGTCTGGAGTTGGAGTAGCCCTTGTCCCAATCCGAGCTGTATAAGAAGGTGTTGGTGTGGTGCTCTCGGTGTTGCGAAGGCTGTTTAAGTTATATGATGAGGTTAAGCCTATGGATGTTTTAGAAGGCCAGGTTCTGGGATCGTTGAGGTCCGAAGAAATATTCACGTGCCTCCCTCCTGTTTTCCTGCAGCTTGTGGGGCTGGGAAACCCGGGATTTGGGGATGAGCTTGCTCACTTGTGGGAATGCATTTTTTGCTGCTTGCCTTGGGGAAAAGAACTGCGAGAGTGGAATTAACGTCTGGTTTCGCTAGGGCTATGGTTGCTTCTATTAGGATTAGAAGGCTGGGCGCGGTGGCTCAAGCCTGTAATCCCAGCACTTTGGGAGGCCAAGACGGGCGGATCATGAGGTCAGGAGATCGAGACCATCCTGGCTAATACGGTGAAACCCCGTCTCTACTAAAAAATACAAAAAAACTAGCCGGGCGAGGTGGTGGGCGCCTGTAGTCCCAGCTACTCGGGAGGCTGAGGCAGGAGAATGGCGTGAACCCGGTAGGCGGAGCTTGCAGTGAGCCGAGATCCGGCCACTGCACTCCAGCCTGGGCGACAGACCGAGACTCTGTCTTAAAAAAAAAAAAAAAAAAAGGATTAGAAGAGTAATTATCTTGAACAAATACAAAGGTCCAGCTATAAAGTAGATAATCCACAAAAAGACACAGAATTGGGAACCAGGAGAAACTCAGACCCACAGAATGAAGCTTATCGTGCAGAAGACAGCCCGTGAATCCTAGAAAATTATTTGATTCATTTAACAAATTCCTTTTGTGCCTCATCATTCACTCCGTAAACATTTATTGAGCTCCAGCTGTGTAGCAAACACTGCTGGGGATTCTACGTAAGAAACTTACCTCAAAGTTTATTCTATTGAGAGAGATGGACAGAAACTCCAAAACGCTGTAAATACGATAACGTATTGGTCATTGTGCTAGGACAGCGTGCCTGACTATAAAATCCGTGAGTACCAGGGCCACAATATCCACGTCTGTCTTGCCAGCCAGTGTAATGTCTCTCTTAAATTTTTCTGTGTGTATTCTGTTTCGCTGAAGAAATAGCTTCTTCCTGTCATTACTAAAGCTAACTTTCTTTTGAGCAGTTCATTGTGTGCATTCCCAAACCTTGGTCTTAGGCCTTTCTTTCTTTGATGTAGTTCTAAGTCAGAAAAAAAAAAGTCTTATATACCCTAGTAGCACCTTCAGCTATATGTTTCATTTCAGTAATCATTGTTATTCCACAAGTCTAAAGAGTCTACACTGTGCTAGGCACTTCCAAATGTTAATAGGGTGGACATGGCCTGGAGAGGTGGCTCATGCCTGTAATCCCAGCACTTTGGGAGGCCAAGGCGGGCGGATCACTTGAGCTGAGAAACTTGAGATCAACCTGGGCAACAATGTGAGACCCCGTCTCTACAAAAAATACAAACATTAGCCAGGCGTGCTGGTGCAGGCCTGTAGTCTGAGCTACTCAGGAGGCTGAGGTGGGAGCATCACTTGAGCCCAAGAATTTGTAGTGAGCCAAGATTGCACCAACCTGGGTGACAGCATGATAGCCTGTCTAAAAAAAAAAGAAAAAAGAGGATGATCATGACACAAAATGCTGTGTGTGATTTGTTATTGTTGTTTTTTTTGGTGGGGGGGGGGGTGGTTTTGTTTTTTTGAGACAGTCTCACTCTGTCACCCAGTCTGGAGTGCAGCGGCATGATCTCAGCTCACTGCAACCTCTGCCTGCCGGGCTCAAGCGATCCTCCCACCTCAGCCTCCCAAGTAGCTGAGATGACAGGCATGAACCACCTTGCCCAGTTAATTTTTGTATTTTTTGTAGAAGCAGGGTCTCATTTTGTTCCCCAGGCTGATTTCAAACTTCTCAGCTCAAGTGATCTACCCACCTTGGCCTCTAGGTTGCATTTCTTCTGTGAAATAAAAGGATGCATTTCTTCTGTGAAATAAAAGGATGCATTTCTTCTGTGAAATATACGGTTACATTTCTTCTGTGAAATAAAAAGCAAGTTTTTCTGTAGAGAAGGAGCTGTGGAGGTGATAGGACAGAGGGCATGAGTGCGGAGAAGGTTTGAAGATCCTTTATGGGCAATGGGGGAGGAAGATTAGAAGGAATTCAAGAAGACATGGCATGTCTTCCAGCTAAATGTGGAGCCCAGAGCCCAGTATCTCCAATGTGTACTGCTGTGTAACCACAGCCTGGAGAGAAGAGCAGAGAAGGCAAATGGTTCTTTTGATTCATCAATGAATGACCACTATTGCTCCCTAGAATAACATTGTAGGCCTCTCACATTAAGTTCCTATTTACCTTACTTATTTACTTCCCAACGTCATCAAGTTCCTTTTTCTTTCTTAAACATCTTTATACCTCCGCTTTGTGAGTACTGTTCCCTTTGCATTCTCAACCTTCCCCTGGATAACTTTTGTTTGCCCTTAAAGACAATGTTTGCCCTCTATCTTAAATATATATATATGTATAAACATATATATATATAAACATATATATGTATAAACATATATATATACTTAAGATAGAGCCTCGCTCTGTCACCCAGGCTGTAGTGCAGTGCCATGATCTTGGCTCACTGCAACCTCAGCCTCCCAGGTTCAAGCTATTCTCATGCCTCAGCCTTTCAAGTAGCTGGAATTACAGGTGTGTACCACCATGCAGGCTATTTTTTTTTTTTTCTTTTTTTAATAGAGATAGGTTTTCACCATGTTGCCCAGGCTGGTCTTGAACTGGCCTCAAGTGGTCTGCCCGCCTCTCCCTCCCAAAGTGCAGGGATTACAGGCATGAGTTACCATGCCCGGCTTCAAATATTATGTTTATTTAAATGGTGGCTCAGGCTGGGTTTCAGTGAGGCAGAGTTACAGTGAGCCGAGTTCGTGCCAGCACTCCAGACTAGGCAACAGAATGAGACTTCATCTCAAAGAAAGAAAGAAGGAGGGAGGGAGGGAGGGAAGGAAGGAAGGAAGGAAGGAAGGAAGGAAGGAAGGAAGGAAGGAATCTTGAATACTATAAAAGAGATTCTTCTATAAATGTGTTCTTTAGAATGATCTAAATACGTGGCCGGGCACGGTGACTCAAGCCTATAATCCCAGCACTTGGGAGGCCAAGGTGGGTGGATCATTTGAGGTCAGGAGTTCGAGACCAGCCTGGCCAACATGGTGAAACACCATCTCTACTAAAAACACAAACATTAGCTGGGCATGGTGGCGTGTGCCTGTAATGCCAGCTACTCGGGAGGCTGAGGCAGGAGAATCGCTTGAGCCTGGGAGGCAGAGGTTGTGATGAGCTGAGGTTGTGTCACTGCACTCCAGTCTGGGCAACATAGTGAGACCCTGTCTCAAAAACAAAAACAAAAAAAGCAAAAAAGAATGATCTAATTATTTTTAGATCATCATAAAGACTATGTTAGATTAATAAAATTAATTAAAGAAGATGATTGTGGTCTCTGTTTAATACCAGCATAAGTGTAAATCTTGTCAGTGAATATTACATAATCTCAAAAACATTTGTCAGATAAGCGTTTCCATATCATTACCATTGTTAAAAGAGAAACTAAGGCACAGAAAAATCTTAAAGTGTTTATTTGAACAGACAGTGATTCCTGAATCAGTTTGGGACTCTGCTAAAGGGGCACCAAAGAAAGGCTTTTATAGGGTGAATGTGGAAGTGTGGCAAATAAAATACACTGAGTTGGGTTTTGGTTTGCTTCTGTAGGAACCCAGGGTGCTGGAGCAGCCTCAGTCTAATGGCCTATTAATTATTTTAACACCATAAAATAATGTATATCATGTTGTACAATAAAACTTTTAGAAGGATTCCAAATACAACAAAAAACAAATTATTAGGGTACATAGAATTCTATTTGTGGCTTAGAGTCTATTTTTATTTTTACTATTTATTTATTTTTGAGACAGGGTCCTGCTCTGTCTCCCAGGCCGGAGTGCAGTGGCACAATCATGGCTCACTGCAACCTCCCTGTCCAGGGCTCAAGTGATCCTCCCACCTCAGCCTCCAGAGTAGCTGAGACCACAGGTTCACCCTACCATGCCCGGTTAATCTTAGTATTTTTTGTGGAGATGGCATTTGCCTAGGCTGATCTTGAACTCTTGAGCTTAGTGATCCTCCCACCTCAGCCTACGAAAGTGCTGAGATCAGAGGTGTGAGTCACCACACCTGGCTAGAGTCTATTTTTATATTGTATATTTATATTTAGGTACTTTTTATTTTAAACAATATTTTATAGTATAAATAAATAAAAATAGTTTATTCTATGAAGTGGTGCATGCTCATAATCCCAGTTTCATTAAGGAGACTGAGATGGGAGGAACACTTGAGCCCAGGAATTTGAGACGAGCCAGAGCAACATAGCCAGAGACCCTGTCTCTAAAAGCAAAAAAAAAAAAAAAAGGCCCTTTTCCAAGTTATTACACACTCTTAATAATTAATATTGAAAACTACTGCAGAAACTTTCACCTTGTGAATGCATAAGCGTTTACTAAATCATTCCTATACAATTGTTCTTATAAAAATAGAGCCATACATGTTTTAGTTTATACCTGAAAAATATTTTCAGTACTTTGAATTGGTTCTCTAGTATAGATTTCCAAGCATGGAATTATTTACTCAAATTGCGTGAACATTTTAGTCTTTGAATATAAATTAACAAATTATTTCCTTTTTTATTTTTTGAGATAGAGTCTTGCTCTGTTGCCCAGGCTGGAGTGCAGTGGCACGATCTCTGCTCATTGCAAGCTCTGCCTCCCAGGTTCAAGCAATCCTCCTGCCTCAGCCCCCCTAGTAGCTGGGATTACAGGCACGTGCCACCATGCCCGGCTAATTTTTGTATTTTTAGTAGAGGCAGGGTTTCCCCATATTGGCTAGGCTGGTCTCGAACTCCTGACCTCAGGTGATCCACCCTCTCATCTTGAACTCCTGACCTCAGGTGTTAATGTTAATGAATTAATGTTAATGAACATAAACATTAATGAATGTTAATAAACATTAATGAATATAAACCTTAATGTTAATAAATATAAAGCTACATCAACATGTTTACCAGCTACCATATTCCATTGTATAAACATACCATAATTTACATAATCAGTCCTTATGGAAAGATATATTGTTTCAAGTTTATTATAAACAAAAATGAATCTAGGAATTCTGTTAATTTATAAATATCCAATGAGCTGTATTATAATGTAGAGTTATCCAAGACTCAATTTTATGCAAGTTAAAATAATAAATGAAGGGTAGCAAATTAGAGAGCCTATAACTTTTGAGCATGTATTCTATTGCTGCTTCAGCGAAGTACCCCAAACCTAATTAGTGCCTTACAACAAGATACATTTATTAATTTAGAGTTCTAGAGGTTAGAAGTCTAAAATTGTTTGCATGTCTGAGTTTCTTCTGGTGGCTGTAGAAGAGAATCAGTTTCCAAAACTTTTCCAGCTTCTACAGGCTTTCTGCATTCCTTGGCTCCTGGCCCCGGCATCCCTCTGACATCTATTATACTGGCGTATTTTCTTTGTCTTGGACACTCCAGCCTCCCTCTTATAAAGACCCATCTGATTACATTGGACCTAGAGGATAATCCAGGATAATCTTCCCATAGTAAGATTATCACATTGGCAAAATCCCTTTTGCTCTGTACAGTAACATAGTCACAGGTTTTGGGGATTAGGATGTGGACATCTTTTATTCTACCTACCACAAAACAGAGATCTAAATTTGTTTAGAAATGGAGAACCTCGAGCCTCACCTCAATCCAAATGAATCATGATCTGTATTTTAACAAGATCCCCATGTGATTCTATGCACACTTAAAATTTGGGAAGTACTATCTTTTTTTTTTTTTTTTCCTGAGACAGAGTTTTGCTCTGTCACCCCCAGGCTAGAGTGCAATGGTGCAATCTCGGCTCACTGCAACCTTTGCCTCCGGGATTCAAACGATTCTCCTGCCTCAGCCTCCCGAGTAGCTGGGATTACAGGCATGCACCACCATGCCCAGCTAATTTTTGTATTTTTGGTAGAGACAGGGTTTCTCCATGTTGATCAGGCTGGCCTCGAACTCCCGACCTCAGGTGATCCGCTTGCCTCAGCCTTCCAAAGTGCTGGGATTACAGGTGTGAGCCACGTCTCCAGGCCTGAGAAGTACTATCTTTCAATAAAATCAGAAGATACAGTTAAGCAAAAAGAAAATAAAGCATGGTCACAATACCCATCCAACTAGTGATAGTGACTCTTAGCATTTTGGCATTTATTTATTTCCAAAAGTGGGACATTCTGAACATAATGTTTTGCAACCCCCTTTTTTCACAATGCATTGTGAATGTGTAAACATGTCAACAAATACACTTCAAGATAATTTTATTTTAATTAATTAATTAATTAATATATATATTTTTGAGACAGAGTCTCCCTCTGCCGCCCAGGCTGGAGTGCAGTGGCATGATCTTGGCTCACTACAACCTCCGTCTCCTGGGTTCAAGCAGTTCTCCTGCCTCAGCCTCCCTAGTAGCTGGGATTACAGATACCTGCCACCAAGCCCGGCTAATTTCTGTATTTTTAGTAGAGAGGGGGTTTCACCATGTTGGCCAGGCTGGTCTGGATCTCCTGACCTCCAGCAATCCACACGCCTCAGCCTCCCAAAGTGCTGGAATTACAGACTTGAGACACTGCGCCCGGCCTGTTTATTTATTCTTGAGATGGAGTCTCGCTCTGTTGCTTAGGCTGGAGTGCAGTGGTGCGAACTCCGCTCACTGCAACCTCCGCCTCCCAGCCTCAAGCGATTCTTCTGTCTCAGCCTCCTGAGTAGCTGGGATTACAAGCACATGCCACCACGCCAGGCTAATTTTTGTATTTTTAGTAGAGATGGGGTTTCACCATGTTGGCCAAGCTGGTCTCAAACTCCTGACCTTAGGTGACCCATCCGTCTCGGTCTCCCAAAGTCCTGGGATTATAGGTGTGAGCCACTGTGCTCGACCTCAACATAATTTTAAATGACCAATTTGTATTTTATTATATATGGATGTATTATGATTTAATTATTCGTCTCATTGGTGATTGTTTAGGTAATTTTATCTTTTTACTTTAAAAAACAGCCCTTGTGTGATTGACATTCTCGGAATGTGGAGCTTGGTTCAAATCCTAACATGGCCTTTTACTAGCTGTTTAACGTTAGGTAGGCTACTTGACTTCTCTGTGCTTCAGTTTCTTCATCTATAAAGTGGACATAGGCCGGGCGCGGTGGCTCAAGCCTGTAATCCCAGCACTTTGGGAGGCCAAGGCGGGCGGATCATGAGGTCAGGAGATCGAGACCATCCTGGCTAACATGGTGAAACCCCGTCTCTACTAAAAAAATACAAAAAACTAGCCGGGCGAGGTGGTGGGCGCCTGTAGTCCCAGCTACTCGGGAGGCTGAGGCAGGAGAATGGCGTAAACCCGGGAGGTGGAGCTTGCAGTGAGCTGAGATCTGGCCACTGCACTCCAGCCTGGGTGACAGAGTGAGACTCCATCTCAAAAAAAAAAATAAAGTGGACATAAAGAAAATACCTACCTCTTAAGGGTTGTTCTGAGGATTAAAACAGATAATTCCCATAAAGATCTTAAAACTGTACCTGGAATATTCTAAATGAGCAATAAAGGTTTTCTATTATTAATCTTTATGAACACTCTACTATTTCCTTACAACTTCTCTTATTATTATTATTATTATTTTGAGACGGAGTTTCACTCCTGTTGCCCAGGCTGAAGTGCAATGGCATGATCTCCCCTCACTGCAGCCTTTGCCCCCAGGATTCAAGCGATTCTCCTACCTCAGCCTCCCGAGTAGCTGGGATTACAGGCCTGCACCACCACGCCCAGCTAATTTTTTATATTTTTAGTAGAGACAGAGTTTCTCCATGTTGATGAGGCTGGTTTTGAACTCCTGACCTAAGGTGATCTGCCTGCCTCGGCCTCCCAAAGTGCTGGGATTACAGGCGTGAGCCACTGTGCCCGGCCTTATTATTATTATTTTTAAGAAATATGTAGTTGGTGTGTATTTTTAATTAATTTGTGTATTTTGAGATGGAGTCTCTTATTTATTTATTTATTTTGAGACGGAGTCTCACTCTGTTGCCCAGGCTGGAGTGCAGTGGAGCAATCTTGGCTCACTGCAACCTCTGCCTCCCGGATTCAAGCGATTCCCCTGCCTCAGCCTCCGGAGTAGCTGGGATTACAGGTGTCCAGGCTAATTACTGTATTTTTTAGTAGAGATAAGGTTTCACCATGTTGGCCAGACTGGTCTCGAACTCCTGACTTCGTGATCCGCCCGCCTCGGCCTCCCAAAGGGCTGGGATTACAGGTGTGAGCTACTGCGCCCACCCCATATTATTTTTGAAATGGGTGTGTGTGTAAACTCTCTATATGTCCCAGGCTGGCTTCGAACTCCTGGGCTCAAGTGATCCTCCTGCCTCAATATCTGGAGTAGCTGGGACTACAGGCTCCCACCACTGCGCCTGAGTAAGTTCTCCTTTTGAGGATAAGAACATTTAGGTGACTATGCTAGCTTTTAGCAGAGGCAAGCAAAACTGGATTTCTGTCCTTTTATATTTTTCCACTCTTTTTATTACTCAGGAGTAAACGGCAAGCAATTTGGGTAACTTAAAAAATACACATTTGCGGGAGGGAGGGTGGATTGATGGGAGTAAGATTCTTTAAATAACTCTTCTCTGCTGTGACGGATCCGCAATTGATATGTGGAATAGAAAGCGTGAAATGGTTCTGACTGAAGCTTCAATCAACCCGTGAAACAATTGAGCTCCCTTGGAGTAGGGCAAACCAGACCTATGGTTTCCATGGTGACAGATCCGGCTAGTCCGGACTCCCGGCTCTTTATACTGCGCAAGCGCACACAACTGATTTGGCTACCCCGCGCCTTTCGGTTCGAAGAGAAAGCCCCTCCTTCCCCTTCCCAACGTTCGCCTATCGCCTTCGCTCTCTGCTGGTCGCATGCGCGCTGGGCTCCTGTGACGTAGTTTTCGCGCGTCCGCATCGTTTGGAACCGCGACGCTAAACATGGCGTGTTCCTAGAAGCCGCTTTCGGCATCAGTAGGCGGCGGCGTGGGGACTGGCAGCGTGGGGCGCGGGACCAACCGACGCCACTTCGTGCTGGGAAGTGGGAGCGGGAGGGCCGGGCAATTCCCGACCGAACCAAACGGTGAGGCCCCGGCCCGAGAGCCACAGAGCGCGCGGGAGTGGAAGGGAGTGGGTTGGGCACCCGAGACCCGAGAGGCGAGGGAGGAAAGTGGGGCTACCGGGAGATGAGGGATAACGGTAGCGAGGCAAGGGCGGCCTGCAGACTTGGCTGTTTGCGTAACCTTAGGAACCCGGGGAACTGGGGGCTGGCCGAGGAAGCCCGGGAGTGGGTAGCATGGTAGCGGAGCAATCAGGGTGCGGGGTGGGAGGGATAGTATGCTTGGCTGAGCAGAGCCGAGTGTACCCATTGTGGCCGCGGTTGCGGACCTGGGTGATGTATTTGTCCTTGGGGGAATAGGTGGTGCAAAATTTGAGATAAAGTGGTTATCTCGAGTATAAGGTCGTTGTGCATTGTTACTGCGCACACGACCTTGTTGCTAATAGCAATAGTGTGATAGCTTTAAACATTTGACCCTTACATGCTTTTAATGAAAAAGGGAAGGTAGTTGTCCATTTGTTGAGAGGAGCTTCATGGAGAGGTATGGCCGCCAATTCTCAAGCTCAGCGACTCCTGCAGATTTGTATTTGGGGGTATTTGTGATTCAGCAAAACTACTTTTGCTCATTTCATGTGTCATTTTTTCTCTATTATTTTGTGACATGGTGGTTAATGAGAGAAGTACTCCTATCTGAAAGTGATTTGACTAAATAGCAAGGACTGGTAAATAAACTACTAGTGCCAAGGTTGCAGCTGACATACCTCCTCCCCTCCATAATTTAAACGATCTCAGTTATAGTGTGGTGGTGCCCTTCAGATTTCGGTTATTCTTCAGAAGGAAGTAAGGAAGAGCAGTTTGCAGCCATAATGCTTTCCCCCCCCTCGGATAGGAATTTTCCTCCTCCATTTTCACGTTGTTTCAAACTTCTCTGTTCTGTAGAGAAGCTTCAGATTAAGGGCAGGGTGACTCTTCTATAGGAGACATCCATTGCATGACACATTTTACATCTTTCATTACTGAGAAAAATTTCGGTGAAATTAGAAAAATTTTCATTTTTCCTTTTGGTTGTGATAGGACTGATATTTTCTCTGTTTCTGCAGTAACCTAGCACAGGGTATGGTAGAAACAATTATAGTAATGGTTTGTGGCCCTATGTTATAGCCCCAGGGTAGGAGGGTGGTCTCTGCCCTAGTCGCACTTCCTAAGGCCAAAGAGAATTTTCACCACAAACACATTTGGCTGTGGTAATATGTTAGATGTTTTAAACAGATATGTAAAGATTATCTGATCATTAATAGAAAAATCATCAGATTTTGTGATGTTTGAGTATATTTACATATGGAATCAAACCAGAATGCAGCATGATCCTTGTAGGCACATGGCTATTAAAATACACTGAAGATTTTTCCAGAAACAAAATTTTTTTTCTCAGCAATAAAAATATTCAAATTTTGAATAAGGTAATGTTTGATAATTAGGATTTTGACCTTTGTGTTATATATTTGTACCTATGTGTGTGTATGTATTTAACCTCACTTCTAATTTAGTGTTATTGATGGTAGTATTTTTTCCTTTCTTTATCAGCTTCAAATAGGGACTGTTAATTTCAGAGCATTTAAGGAATGGCAAAACACATTTAGTCCAAGTGTGAGTCCGTAGTGTCTTTGGTTTGCCGACTGTCAGGCTGATTACAGATAAGTACAGTTATAAGCTTTGTAGAGCTTAAGTTGCATCAATGTTCTTTACCCTTGCTACTCAAATTGTAGTGTATAGCATCACCTGGGAGTTTATTAGAAATGCATGATCTCAGGCTCAATCCAGAGCTGCTGAATCGAAATCTGCAATTTTAACAAGATCTCTAGATGAAAGGAATGTTCAATAAATCTTGAGATACACTACTTTGGTTGGTAACAGTTGAAGAACACTGAAGTAATGCACAAACCTGTATAAAAATTTATGGCATCATTTATTATAATCTGAGGTGATCTTATGCTGATTATCCAGTCTGATGAAACTGAGGCCCAGAAAGGTAAATGCCTTGTAAAAGGTCACACATACCTAGATTTATAACCCAGCTTCCAACTCATCCAGTGCTTTTCTTTTGCTGGTTACTGTCAGAGCTTGTTATATTAAAAATGAACTAAAATTCATGAATGACAGTTAGGTGTTCATTCAATAACAAACGTTTATTGGGTACTGGACAGGCAGCCCAACAATCCTGTGTGTCCCTGCTATGTGCTCCTGTTTATCATGGTCGCTAATAACCCACCACCTTTCCTCTTTATTTATTTTCTTTGACATGGGGTCTCACTGTCGCCTAGGCTGGAGTGCAGTGGCGTGATCTCTGCTCACTGCAACTTCTGCCTCCGGGGTTCAAACGGTTCTCCTGCCTCAGCCTCCAGAGTAGCTGGGATTACAGATGCTTGCCACCAAGCCTGGGTAATTTTTGTATTTTTAGTAGAGACAGGGTTTCACCATTTTGGCCAGACTGGTCTTGAACTCCTGACCTCCTTGAACTCCTGACCTCCTTGAACTCCACCCACCTCGGCCTCCCAAAGTGCTGGGATTACAGGAGTGAGCCCGGCCCCCTCTTTACTCTTTTTTTTTTTTTTTTTGAGTTGGAGTTTTGCTCTGTTTGCCCAGGCTGTAGTGCAGTGGCTCGATCTTAACTCACTGCAACCTCCGCCTCCCGAGTTCAAGTGATTCTCCTGCCTCAGCTTCCCGAGTAGCTGGGATTACTGGCATGCGCTACCGCACCTAGCTAATTTTGTATTTTTTGTAGAGATGGGGTTTCTCCATGTTGGTCAGGCTGGTCTCGAACTCCCGACCTCAGGTGATTGCCCACCTTGGCTTCCCAAAGTGCTGGGATTACAGGCGTGAGCCAACAGGCCTGGCCCCCTCTTTACTCTTTACTGGTTAAAGTTCCCTTCTGCTTCATAGAGGAAGTGAAATACATTGAGTGGGAACTTCATTGCTTTCTGTTCTGTTTCACTTGTAAACATGAAGACCTCTATCTGTCCATCTCTAATTATATTCTAATTTTTTTCTCTTTATGGGCAATATTTCCTTCATGTGTTTGCTAGGGCTGCCACAACAAAATACCTTATATTGGGTAGCTGAAACAAGAGAATTTTTTCTTTCTCACAGTTCTGGAGGGTAGAAGTCCAAGATCAAGGCGCAGATAAGATTGGTTTCCTATAAGACCTCCATCCTTGGCTTGCAGATGGCCACCTTCTTGCTGCCTTTTCTCATGGTCATCTTGTGTGTACATGCACCTCTGCTGTCTCTTTTTCTTTTCTGTTCTGTTTTTTTTTTTTTTTTTTTTTTGAGATGGAGCCTCGCTCTTGTCTCCCAGGCTGGAGTGTAGTGGCCTGCTCTCAGCTCACTGCAGCCTCTGCCTTCCTGGTTCAAGTGATTCTCCCACCTTAGCCTCCTGAGTAGTTGGGATTATAGGCGCCCACCACCACACCTGGCTAATTTTTATGTTTTTAGCAGAGACGTGTTTCACCATGTTGTGCGGGCTGGTCTCAAACTCCTGACCTCAGGTGATCTGCCCGCCACAGCCTCCCAAAGTGCTGGGATTACAAACATGAACCCCTGCACTGGCCTGCTGTGTCTTTTTCTTTCTTACTTTTTTTTTTTGAGACGGAGTCTTGCTCTGTCGCCCAGGCTAGAGTGCAGTGGTGCGATCTCAACTCACTGCAAGCTCCGCTTCCTGGGTTCACGGCATTCTCCTGCCTCAGTCTACGGAGTAGCTGGGACTACAGGTGCCTGCCACCTCGCCCGGCTAGTTTTTGTATTTTTAGTAGTAACAGGGTTTCACCGTGTTAGCCAGGATGGTCTCAATCTCCTGACCTCGTGATCCGCCCGCCTCGGCCTCCCAAAGTGCTGGGATTACAGGCATGAGCCACCGTGCCCGGCCCTTGTCTCTTTTTCTTATAATGGCATCAGTTATATTGGTTTAGGGCCTTACCCTAACAACCTCATCTTATCTTAATCATCTCCTTAAAAACCTTATCTCCAAATACGGAGGGTTCAGGGGTTAGGGCTTCAACATGAATTTTTGAGGAACACAATTCAATTCATAACATTCAGTTATTCCTTTTTCAGTTAGTACTAACTTAACAAGGATTTAAGCATACCCAAGTCTCTTACCTTTTTTTTTTTTTTTTTTAAGACAGAGTCTCACTCTGTTCTTCAGGCTTGAGTGCGGTGGTGCTATCTTGGCTCACTGCAACTTCTGCCTCCCAGGCTCAAGCAGTCCTCCCACCTTAGCCTCCCTGGTAGCTGGGACCACAGGTGAGGCACAGGCCACAATGTTTGGCTAATTTTTGAAATTTTTTTTGTAGAGATGGGGTTTTGCCACATTGCCCAGGCTGGTCTCAAACTCCTGGGTTCAAGTGATCTGCTGGCCTTGGCCTCCTGAAGTATATTGAAATTATAGGGGTGAGCCACCATGCCTGGCCTCGAATCAAGCCTTATCTTCAATATACTCTCCTTACCTTAGATCCTTAGATTACTCTTCAGCTTTGTCTGTAATTATTTTTCTCAGTTTTTTTTGTTTGTTTGTTTTTTCCTTTTTTAAGAGATGAGGTCTCTGTTACCCGGGCTGGCCTCAAACTTCAGGGCTCAAGTGATCCTGCCACTTCATTCTCATGAGTGGCTGGTACTACTTGTGTGTGCCACCATGCCCAGCTTATTTCCTCTAAGTTTCTTGAAATAATTCTCTATATTCATTTTCTTCACCTCCTTATTATTTTATTTTATTTTATTTTTCAGTATTTTGAAGGCTGACAGTCCATAGCAGTCACTGAATTTGATGTAGTGGTGATCACCATTGATATTTTTTTGCCAAATCTAATGGAATCTGTTTAATCATTTGCCATTTTAACTACTTGTTCATTCTTGAAATTTTCTTCTTATACTTCCTGGGTCACCATATTTTCCTTATTTCTGTCTTATGTTTTAGCCAGTCTTTCCTTGGTTATTTGTCTTTTTTCTCTGACCACTTTAGATGTTTCACTCTGAGACACTACCCTGCTCCCTTCTGAAAACCTTCAGATTAAAATCCAAACTACGTAGTGTAGGAAATAAGGACCTTAATGCACACTCTTCTTGAATGGTCTCATCCGTGGTGGTTTCAACTACTGCCTCTATGTTGATGACTCCCAAATCTCTGGCTTTTTAGCACGGGTCTCTCTTCAACGCTGACATATGTAGTTGTCTTAAAATACTTGACATTCGTGTCAAAAACATTGTGTATTTCAACCTTTTTGAAGTTGTTTTCCTCCTATGAGCCATGCAGGCACCAATGAGTTGGAGAAGCCCAAAATCTTCATTCTTTCCCCTTATTAACTTATGTGTAACCCCCACCTCCAACTCTCCAACTATCTATTTTATTTCCAACTCTCCAACTATCTATTTTTTTTTGAAACAGAGTTTCACTCTTGTTGACCAAGCTGGAGTGCAATGGCATGATCTCGGCTCACTGTGACCTCCACCTTCCAGGTTCAAGCGATTCTTCTGCCTCAGCCTCCTGAGTAGCTGGGATTACAGGCATGCGCCACCACGCCTGGATAATTTTGTATTTTTAGTAGAGATGGGGTTTCTCCAGGTTAGTCAGGCTGGTCTCAAACTCCTGGCCTCAGGTGATCTACCCGCCTCAGCCTCTTAAAGTATTGGGATTACAGGCATGAGCCACTGCACCCAACCAACACATGTATAGTTTAAAATGTGTTTACAGTACAGTAAACTATTAACAATATAGCACTACGAACAGTATTCCTATTGTTAATAGTATTATGCAGAAAAATTAAGAAGGATGTCGGGAATATAGAGATTCTGGGTTGAGGAGTGAGCCATTTTAGATTGGCAGTTAGTGGACACCTCTTTAAATAGAAGACAACTTGAGCAGAATGGAATGCTGTCAAAGAGCAAGACATGCTTTTATCTAGAGACCAAAGCTTTCCAGCCAGAGGGAACAAATTGTACAAGGGAAGGATAAGCTACATTTTATACATCTTTCACTAAAGATTTTCACTTATTGTCTCCAAGTCTCTGTTACTGTAGATAACTAGGTTGTACAGACAACCTAGTCCTTTGTCTCCTTATTCTTGTATGCCCATGCAGGAGTATCTGTGATTATAGCACCAGGTGTGAAACTGCTGGGTCATAGAAGATACAGTCAGGAGTTGCTTAAGGCTGGGATACATCCTGAGAAATGGGTCATTAGGCAATTTTGTTGTTCGTTCTATGAACATCGTATGAACAAACCTAGATGGTACAGCCTATTATATACCTGGGCTATGTGGTATATAGCTTATTGCATCTAGGCTACAAGCCTGTACAGCATGTTACTGCACTGAATACTGTAAGCAGCTGCAGCAAAATGGTATTTGTGTGTTTAAACATATCTAAACTTAGAAAGGTACTGTAAAAATGCAGTGTAGAAGATTTAAAAATAAATGGTACATCTGTATAGGGCACTTACCTTGAATGGAGCTTGGAGGACTGGAAGTTGCTTTGGATGAATCGGTGAGTGAGTGGTGAGTGGAAGTGAAGGCCTAGGGCATTTGGGTACACTTAGGCTACACCAAATTTATTAATAAATTTTTTTCTTCAATAATCTTAGCTTATTGTAACTTTTAGTTTATAAACTAATGTTTTGTCTCTGTTGCAGTAACACTTAGCTTAAAACGCAAACACGTTGTGTAGCTCTACATTGTTTAAAACAAAGACACAAACACACACATTAATGCAGGTACACACAAGTTCAGGATCATCAATATCTCTGTCTTCCACCTCCACATCTTGTCTCACTGGAAGGTCTTCAGGGGCAATAACATTCATGGAGCTGTCATCTATGATAGCAATGCCTTCTTCTGAATGATCTCCTGAAGGACTTATCTGAGGCTGTTTTACAGTTAACTTTTTTTTTTTTTAAATAGGAGTAGTACATTGTAAAATTATGATAAGAAGTATAGTAGCGGGGCTTGGTGGCTCATGTCTGTAATCCCAGGGTTTAGGGAAGCTGAGGTGGGAGGATTGCTTGAGGTCTGGGGTTTGAGACCAACCTGGGCAACATAGCCAGACTCTATCTCTACAAAAAGTAAAAAAAATTAGCATGGCATGGTGGCTTATGCCTGTAGTCCCAAGTCTCCACTATTCAGGAGGCTGAGGTGGAACGACCACTTGAGCCCAAGAGTTCAAGATTGTAGTGAATTATGATGCCGGCATTGCTGTCTACCTTGGGTGACAGAGATCCTAACTCTTAAAAAAAAAAAAAAAAAAAAGTAGGCCAGGTGTGGTGACTCACACCTGTAATCTTAGCACTTTGGGAGGCCGAGGTGGGTGGATCACGAAGTCAGGAGTTCGAGCCCAGGCTGGCCAACATGGTGAAACCCTGTTTATACTTAAAAAATACAAAAATTAGCTGGATGTGGTGGCATGCACCTATAATCCCAGCTACTTGGGAGTCTGAGGCAGGAGAATTGCTTGAACCCAGGTGGCGGAGGTTGCAGTGAACCAAGATTGCACCGCTGCACTCCAGCCTGGGCAGCAAGAATGAAACTCCATCTAAAAAAAAAAAAGTATAATGTGGTAAATGCATAAACCAATAGCATAGTTGTTTATTATCACTTTCAAGTATTATGTACTGTACCTAATTGCATGTACTATGCTTGTGTACAAATGGCAGTGCAGTAGGTTAGTTCACACCAGCATCACCACTAATGTGTGAGTAATGTGATTTGCTACGACTTAGGATGGCTATAATGTCACTATGTGATGGGAATTTTTCAGCTCCATTAAAATCTTATGGGATCACTGTCGTATATATATGGTCTATATCTGACTGAAATTTGTTTTTTTTGAATCTCACTCTGTCTCCCAGGCTGGAGTGCAGTGGCACGATCTTGGCTCACTGCAGCCTTGACCTCCTGGGCTTAGGTGATTCTCCCATCTCAGCCTCCTGAGTAGCTGGGACTACAGATGTGCCCCACCATGCCCAGCTAACTTTTTGTTTTTGTAGTAGTGATGGGGTTTCTCCATGTTGCCCAGGCTGGTCTCGAACTCCTGCACTCTAAGTGATCCGCCTGCCTCAGCCTTCCAAAATGTTGGATTACAGGGGTGAGCCACCATTTTTATGTGGTGTGTGACCCTCTGTGTGTCCTGGTCATAGAATACACAAAATATATACTCACACTTAATTTCATTTAGAGACTGCTAGATAGCTCTCCAAAGTTGTATTAATGGATATTCCCAGTAGCAATGTGTAAGAGTTTCTGTTTCCATGCATTCTTGCCAGCATTGAATATTTTTGAAGTTTGTAATTTTTGGACTTTGTAATTTTTGCTAGTCTGATGATCATAAAGTAGTTTTTCACTGTTTGGATTTTAAATCCCTGATAACCAGTGAAATAGCATCTCTTCTGATATTAATTAAACATTTAGCTCTTCCTTTCTATGTATTTTCTGCTTACACCCTTTGTTCACTTTTCTTGTATATTTGTCTTGTTGATTCACAAGGGTTCTTAGTATATTCTGTATAATAAACCTTTGTTTGAGTTATGTATTAACAAAATTCTTCTCTTAATCTTCACCTTGTTAACCTTGTGTAGAGTATCCTCAATGACTCCATCAATTTCAGTCTTCAGTTCTGATGTAGTATAATTTATTAGGCAGATAGGCTATGAACTTGATGTATTTTTGTTCTTTCTCAAGTCTAAAGCTAAAAATTCCCAGTTAATTTAAGTTGAGATATTAATGGACAGCACTGAACAAAAGTAAAAGTGTATAATCTTTAGGGAGTACTGGGTGGAGACAGGAAACTTGCATTTAAAGTTCTAGAAGTGTCACTAATGAGCCTGCGACCTTAGAGAAGTCAGTTTATCTCCTTAACATCTTTTGGCCACAGTGTCTTGGTGAATAAAACAAAATACTTAAACTGTAGAGAATTGATATGAGTGTCTCCAAGGTGATAGGAAAATTATGTTTATTTACTTGTTAACTTATACGGACTCACAACTGAGAGAAAACTTATTTTAATGATAAAATGTAGAATAGTGATTAACTGTGGGAGTAATTACTTGGCATACAGCACATGCATATTTGAACGAACGGATTTTTATAAATACAATGACGGGCTGAACTCTTTATAGCAAGAATGAGATTCTTTTAAGATATAGCTTTATAGACAATGATGTCCTCAACCAGTAAATAGAAACTACCAATCAAAGATGTCTATATTTGGAGAGAGAACTGATGATCTCTTAACTCAGCAAAAAGTTTCGCCTAACCGCTAGTTATAAATGTCTGTTAAATTTAATCTAAGCTGGTTATCTCACTTCAGTGCCTTGCTCAAAATCAGTTTTGTAGCTTTTCCTTCCTATTTTTTCTTTTTGTATCAAAGAAGGAACTTTATTTATTTGTTTTTGAAATGGAATCTTGCTGTGTCACCCAGTCTGGAGTGCAGTGACACCATCTTGGCTCACTGCAACCTCCGCCTCCTGGGTTGAAGCAATTCTCCTGCCTCAGCCTCCCTAGTAGCTGGGATTACAGGTGCCCGCCACCAAGCCCAGCTAATTTTTGTGTTTTTAGTAGAAATAGGGTTTCACCATGTTGGCCAGACTGGTCTCAAACTCCTGACCTCAGGTGATCTGCCTGCCTCGGCCTCCAAAAGTGCTGGGATTACAGGTGTGAGCCACCGCCCAGCCAGAGAAGGACCTTTAAAAGCAGTAAGTGTAATTTATGCTGTTCCTTAGTAGGTTTTGTACAGACATGTATTTTTGTTTTTCAGCTAAGGAGTCGTCAGAGGGTGATGGTGGCAGTAGTTGGTACCTCACAGCTGGGCACTGATCAGGTAGGGGTTGTCAATATTGTTTAGGATAATGTATAACTTTTCCTATTAGTGGGAGATTAGTCATGGGGGACTCTTGTATGTACCAAACAAGCAAGATACTTACTGCAGTTTATCAGTGCCGTTTTACTAAAAACTCCCAGTGAGACAAAAATACTCAAGTTTTTTAGACTGGTCTTCCTCTCACAGGTCTGCCTCCCCTTTGTATTGTCTTGTTATATACTTTGTACTTCACCCATTTATTATTTGTTTTCCATTTATTTCTCTCCCCACTATAAAATATGCTTCACAAGGCTTGGGTTTTTTTTTTTGTCTTTTTGGATAATCGATGTATCTCAAGTGCCTAGAATAGTATTTGGCATTTGTAGGTGTTCAGTATACTGAATGAATAAATATAGAAAAGCCTAATGATAAATCAAGTAAATATCAGAAAGGGGATTGGAGAGCACAGGATTAGAAAAAAGGGTGTTAGATATTCCCAGTGAAAAGTATTATTTAATTTTGTTGGCTTGATATGCTCCATTTCAGTATAGTAATATACTGAATAGACTGTTCATACATTCATTCATTTTTTTCAGCCATTCAGCACACTATTTAGCAGTGTTTTTTATAGATATTTCTGTCTTTACTCTGATAAAATTTGTATTCCATATTGTTGTTCTTGGACCTCTTTCTCTCACCTTGTCTGTTTTCTTCTGAGAAATCATAATTTCTGTTACTGCTTTGTTTAGTTGATCATCCATTTACTGAACATTGTTAACACTGTGCTAGGTAATGGCATTTATAGATGAGTAAGACATCATTCTTTCCTTTAAACAGTTCATGATTTGGAGATGATATAGAAGTAAACAAGCAAGTAAGTACAGTAATAGGAGTGTGTACTATGCAGAACAATTGCATGGAGGAAGGAGCGCTTTTCTGTCTACAGCAGTTAAAGATTTCCAGAGGAGCTGATGTCTACCATGAACAGCAACTTTACTGATCTGTGCCCATTAGTGGCCATTGTAAAAAGCATACATAAAAGTAGACAGAATTGTATGATGAACCCCCATCTAGCCATCATCCAGCTTTAACAATGATCAATTTCATTTTGTCTTACCTCCCACATACTTCTCTAGTTACATTGATAGATCTAGAAGCTTGGTCAGATTCAGAACTTTTTTTTTTTTTTTTTGGCAAGCAGCCTTTCTTTTAAGATTTTGGTTTCTCAAAATAATAAACTGTTCATTTCTTTAAGTTTTCTAATATGCTCACTTTCCTATTTTGATTATCGTAGAACTCTTCCCTGGTCTTCACAGAAATTAATTTTTGTGAAACTCTGGGCAGTTTAACAATTTGCTTGTATTTCCTATCCATGATTCCCCAGTGATATATTTTCTGCCTCTCATTCTTCTCTTTGTAGACTTGGGCTGTATAGATCATGATTCTTTTTTTGAGACATGGTCTCACTCTGTTTGCCCAGACTGGTGTGCAGTGGTGTGAACATGGCTCATTGCAGCCTCAACCTCCTGGGCTCAAGTCATCCTCTTACCTCAGCTTCTTTTTGAGAAGTCTCAATCTGTTGCCCAGCCTGGAGTGCAATGGCATGATCTTGGCTCACTGCAACCTCTGCCTCCTGCCACCTCAGCTTCTTGAGTAGCTGGGACCATAGGTGCGTGCCACCACACCTGACTAAGGTATTTATTTTTATTTATTTTTTATTTTTTGTAGAGATGCCATGTTGCCCAGACTGCCAGGCTGGCCTTGAACTTCTAGGCTCAAGCAATTCTCCTGCCTCTGCCTCCCAAAGTGGTGGGATTACAGATGTGAGCCATTACACAACAAATATCCAATCTGAATATTTGTTCTTATCTGAAATGTGGAATTATGCAGTGAATCAGTAGGTGATTTTATTCCTCTCTTTCTGTCACTCTTGTCTCTTCTTGCTCTATGGTTTCTCAGTCTCCTTTATACTAGACATTGCCTTTATTATTATATTTTTAAAAATTGCTTCATATTTACCTTGACTAGAACTCAAAAACAAATTCATGTCTTTACCTCAAATTTTCTTTTGGTGGAGTGGTGCAATATTTATGGAAGTAGAAGCAGTGCTGTAAGGAAGTTCTTAGGTGTCATATTTTGCCTCAAAGTGAGGTTTTCATTTTCATGTTTTGAATCTCATCTTTGTTGCATTGCATTACTCTCTAGGCTCCTGTTGATTTCTTTCCCTCAGGAGCTCAGCATTCTTTGCCCTATCCTCCTGAACCCTGTAATCCCTGTTACATTTCCAGATGGTTGTCTTGCTCAAATGGTCATTGAGAATTCTAAAGTTCCTCGCTTTCCCCAACCCTCCTTGAGGGAAAAGGGACATACTCTTTGGAATGTGGTACTTCTTACCATCAGGTGGCAGGCACTGCACACTATTCAATTTATTTTATTTCATTTTATTTTTTGGATATGGAGTTTCACTGTTGTTACCCAGGCTGAAGTATAATGGTGTGATCTCAGCTCACTGCAACCTCCACCTCCTGAGTTCAGGCGATTCTCCTGCCTCAGCCTCCCGAGTAGCTGGGATTACAGGTGAGCGTCACCATGCCTGGCTAATTTTTTGCATTTTCAGTAGAGACGGGGTTTCACCATGTTTGTCAGGCTGGTCTCGAACTCCTGACCTCAGGTGATCCACCCGCCCCAGCCTCCTAAAGTGGTGGAATTACAGGTGTGAGCCACCATGCCTGGCCAGTTCAAATTATTTTTACAGCTTTAGGAATGATAGAAACAATAGTACATTATCTGGTAAAGAAACAAGTTGATGTGGGAACTGGTAAGGAGAAGACTTAGAAATGAAAGTAAAGATACAATTGCTAACAAATACAAATGTATTTTCCTTTTACGTGATGCAAGTGTACACAATATAGAGAAGTGTATATAATAGGTGAAGCTTAATGGAAAGTAAATAATACATTAGACTGTTTTGATTAGTTTGATTTTTCCAAGACTGTTTAAGTATTTTAAACTATCGTCTTTATAAACACCAAATAGTAAGAACATTAAGTACCTAATAGATATGACTATTTGGAGCTATACTGCTATTTGAGAATAAACAAAACATAAAACCCCTGCTGTTTGATTGTAAAACTCAGAGTCCCCTGGGTGAGGAAGATTGACTCTTGGTAAATGCTGCCTTCACAAATCCAGATAATATGACAAAACTATTGCTTACCGGCTGGTTGTGGTGGCTCATGCCTGTAATCCCAGCACTTTGGGAGGCCAAGGCGGGTGGATCACCAGAGTTTAGGAGTTCAAGACCAGCGGGTGGATCACCACAGTTCAGGAGTTCAAGACCAGCCTGGCCAACATGATGAAACTCGGTCTCTACTGAAAACACAAAAATTAGCTGGGTGGTGGGTACTTGTAATCCCAGCTACTTGGGAGGCTGAGGCGGGAGAATTGCTTGACCCCAGGAGGTGGAGCTTGCAGTGAGCTCAGATCGTGCCATAGTATTCCAGCCTGTGCGACAAGAACGAGACTGTCTCAAAACAAGCAAACAGACAAACAAACAAACTATAGCTTACCTACTTGTGCTACTGAAGACTAGGTTTGTAAACTTTCTCTCCTGAACTTTCATGAGAGTGCAGTTATTAACTACATTACCTACTTCTTGGTATGTGCTTAACAAGAGAAATAATAATGATTTGCAGCTCTTCAGAAGTTGGGATAATTTTGGAGAAAGGAAGAGAAACAGAGAAAATATCTAATTCCTGTGGAAATTTAAGCAGATGTAAAATGAAAACTCTTGGCCTTAAAAAATGTATTTTTTCATTATTAAAGTGTGTCAACTATAAGAATGATAACCCCTGGAGCTTTCTTAACACAACTATTGTTTATGATTTGATGTGTTTACTGCTTGTCTATTTGTAGGTGTTTGTATTTTGTATAGTGTTAAATATATATATTTTATATTGTAATTTTTATTTTTATATGTATATTCCTCTAGTTACAAAACAGACTAAATTAAGAGAGAGTATTTTTAAGTTGTGATTGGCTTAAGCAGGTTTAAACTTGTAGTTCCAAATGCACTTCTTTTTTCTTTTCTGTTTTTTTTTTTTTTTTTTTGATACGGAGTTTTGCTCTTGTTGCCCAGGCTGGAGTGCAATGGCGCGATCCCAGCTCACTGCAACTTCTGCCTCCCAAGTACAAGCGATTCTCCTGCCTTAGCCTCCCGAGTAGCTGGGATTACAGGCGCCCACCACCACACCTGGCTCATTTTTTGTATTTTTAGTAGAGACAGAGTTTCGCCACATAGGTCAAACAGGTCTCGAGCTCCTTACCTCAGGTGATCCACGTGCCTCGGCATCCCAAAGTGCTGGGATTACAGGTGTGAGCCACCACGCCCTCCAGATGCATTTCTAACAAGCAGGAGTTTGCACGTTTTTTGAAAACTCCAAGCAGAAGTTTGTAGGTCTTTTGAAACTCTTAAGTAGATTTGATGTTTTAGGAGTAGGGAAGAGAAAGAAAGCAAATAGCTCCTCTCTTTGATGTCACATATATTTTGTTGCGCATTTTTTCCTCCCAAACCAGTTTTTGACAGTCTGCGTGAAGTGTCATCGGGCAGGTGTTCCCAGCCCTCAGACCATGGACCAGTATCAGTCAGTCCATGGCCTGCTAGGAACCGGGCCACACTGGAGGAGGTGAGCAGTGGGTGGCGAGTGAGCATTACTACCTGAGGTCCACCTCCTGTCAGATCAGCAGCAGCATTAGATCCTCACAAAAGCGCAAACCATGTTGTGAACTGCACATGCAAAGGATCTAGGTTGCATACTACTTACGATTATCTCACTAATGCCTGATGATCTGCGGTGGGACAGTTTCATCAAGAAATCTTCCTCCCCTGCCCTTTACCCTTCTCCCACTGCCCCACCCCTTCTATGGAAAAATTGTCTTCCATGAAACCAGTCCCTGGTACCAAAAATGTTGGGGACTGTTGTCATAGGGAATACATCAGTAGCCCTGGTGGTTCTTTTAGCTGAAGGTATTTGGGAAATATATGGAAGCATCTTTAGTTAGTCTGTGTGAAGTGTTAATGACGTATAGTGCGCAGGAACAGAGAAGCTAAACAACCTGTAATGCATGCACAGAAAAGAATTTTCTTGTCCAAACTGTCAAAGACTTCTGCTGAGAAACTGAAATGAATCCAGATGTTGCAGTACTCATTTGAATCCAGATGTTGTAATACACAGTAGCATCTTTGGAACGTCCTTGTCTTATGCCAAAAGTCTGACATTCTTTCATCTTGCTTTAATTTCTTGATCTTTTTGGCCCTGAGTTAACATCAATTGTTGTTGAAACTATAGACACTTTTTTTTAATTTTAATTTTTTTAAAGAGACAGGGTCTCACTATGTTACCCAGGCTGATCTCGAACTCCTGAGCTAAAGTGATCCTCTCACCTTGGCCTCCTAAAGTGCGAGATTACAGGCATGAGCCACCACTTCTGGCTTATATAAGTCACATTTTATTTATTTATTTTTTCGAGATGGAGTCTCACTCTGTCGCCCAGGCTGGAGTGCCATGGCGCGATCTCAGCTCACTGCAACCTCTGCCTCCCAGGTTCCAGGGATTCTACTGTCTCAGCCTCCTGAGTAGCTCGGATTACAGACGCGTGCCACCACGCCTGGCTAATTTTTGTATTGTTAGTAGAGACGGAGTTTCACCATGTTGGTCAGACTGGTCTTGAACTCATGACCTCGTGATCCACCCGCCTCAACCTCCCAAAGTGCTGGGATTACAAGCGTGAGTCCCCGCACCTGGCTATAAGTCACATTTTAAAAAAATTAAAAAAATTTTTTTTTTAGAGACAGAGTCTCACTTTGTCGCCTGGGCTAGAGTGCAGTGGCACAATCGTAGCTCACTGCAAGTCAGACTCCTGGGCTCCTCCACACTCAGCCTCCTAAGTAGCTAGCTGGGACTACAGGTTTGTGCCACTACTACTGGCTGAATTTTTTGTTTTTTATTTTTTGTAGGGTTGAAGTCTCACTATTTTACCCAGGCTGGCCTTGAACTCCTGGGCTGAAGCTGTCCTCCCGCCTAAACTCCCAAAGTGCCGAGATTACGCTTGAGCCGCTGCACATGGCAATCTCTTGTGGATTTTGACATTTACATAGTCAAAGCACTTTAAAAAAACAGCTTTATTGAGCTGTAATTTACAGTCCGTGTAATTCACCCAGTGAAAAAAGTACAATTCAGTGGTTTTTAGTATATTCACAGAGTTGTGCAACCATCATTACAGTCAGTTTTAGAACATTTTCATCGTCCCAAATAGCAGTTGCTCCACATTTTCCCCTAATCCCCTAGCCAAGGGAACCACTTATCTACTTTCTTGTGTTATAAATGTGCCTATTCTTCATATTTCATATAAATGGGGTTCATGCAACTTGTGGTTTTATGTGACTGGCTTCTTCTGCTTAGGGTGATATTTTCAAGGCTCATTCATGTTTTACTATGTTACAGGATTTTATTCATTTTTAAGTGAAATAATACTTCATTGTATGGAAATACCACATTTTATTTTATTTATTTTAATTTAATTTTAGTTTTTGAGACAGAGTCTCACTGTGTGGCCCAGGCTGGAGTACAGTGGCATGATCTCGGCTCACTGCAACCTCCGCCTCCTGGGTTCTAGTGATTCTCATGCCTTAGCCTCCCGAGTAGCTGGAATTACAGGCGCACAGCACCACGCCTGGCTGATTTTTGTGTGTGGGTGTGGGTGTGTGTGTATATATATGTGTGTGTGTGTGTGTGTGTACATATATATATGTATTTTTTTTTTTTTTTTTTGAGACCGAGTCTCACTTTGTCGTCCAGGCTGCAGTGCAGTGGTGCCATCTCGGCTCACTGCAATCTCTGCCTCCTGGGTTCAAGCGATTCTTCTGCCTCAGCTTCCCGAGTAGCTGGGACTACAGGCGCATGCCATCATGCCCAGCTAATTTTTTGTATTTTTAGTAGAGTTGGGGTTTCACCGTGTTAGCCAGGCTGGTCTCGATCTCCTGACCTCGTGATCCGCCTGCCTCAGCCTCCCGAAGTGCTGGGATTACAGGCATGAGCCACTGTGCCTGGCCTGATTTTTATATTTTTAGTAGAGACGGGGTTTCACCATGTTGGCCAAGCTGGTCTTGAACTCTGGACCTCAGGGGATCTGCCCACCTTGATCTCTCAAAGTGCTGGGATTGTAGGCGTGAGTCACTGCACCTGGCTGAAATACGCATTTTATTTACCCATTCATCACATGATAGATATTTGAGTTGTCAGTTTTTGGCTACTATGAGTAATGTTGCAGTGAATATCTGTGTATGGATTTTTGTATGGACATATTCATTTCTCTTGAGTGTATGTCCAAAGGTAGAATTGTTATGTTATGCGTTAGTCTGTGTTTAACATTTTGAGGAACTGCCGGACTTCTGAAGTGGCCACTTTACGTTCGCACCAGCAATGCCTGAGGGTTGCAGTTTCTCCTTACTGATGCCTCATTATCTTTTTTTAAAAAGCTGGACACCATTGATTGGATCATTATCTTTTTGATTATTACAGTAGTAGTGGGTGTGATACTGTGTTTTTTTTTTTTATTTAAATTAAAATTTTTTTAATACAGATGGAGTTTTGCCATGTTGCCCAGGTTGGTCTTGGACTCCTGAGGCTCAAGCAGTCAGTCAGCCTTGGCCTCCAAAAGTGCTGGGATTATAGGCGTGAGCCACCTTGGCTAGCCTCATTGTGGTTTTGATTTGTGTTGCCATAATTGCTAATGATGTTGAGCATCTTTTCATATACTTATTGACCATTTTTGCATCTTCTTTAACCACCTTTTAAAATCCTTTGCCTATTTTTAAATTGGGTTATTTATCTTTTTATTATTGGGTTGTATAAAAGTTCTTTATGTATTCTGGATCCAATTCCCTTATCAGGTATATAGTTGGCAAGTATTTTCTCTCATTCTGTGGGTTGTCTTCACTTTCGTGATAGTGTCATTTGGTGAAGTTTTAATTTTTATTTTTTTGAGATCTTGCTCTGTCACCCAGGCTAGAGTGCAGTGGCACAATCATGGCTCACTGTAGCCTCAACCCCCTGGGCTCAAGTGATCCTCCTGCCTCAGCTTCCTGAGTAGCTGGGACATTAAGTATGTACCATCATGCCTGGCTAATTTAAATTTTTTTGTAGCGACAGGTTCTTGCTGTGTTCACTAGACTGGTCATAAACTCCTGGGCTCAAGTGATCCTCCTCTTTTGGCCTCCCAAAGTGTTGGGATTACAGGTGTGAGCCACTGCATCTGGCCAAAATCTTTTATTAAAAAAAAGAAGATAGGCCGGGTGCGGTGGCTCACACCTGTAATTCCAGCACTTGGGGAGGCCAAGGTGGGTGGATCACGAGGTCGAGAGTTTGAGACCAGCCTGGCCAACATAGTGAAACCCCATCTCTATTAAAAATACAAAAATTAGCCAGGCGTGGTGGTGCACCCCATAGTCCCATCTACTCAGGAGGCTGAGGCAAGAGAATCACTTGAACCCGGGAGGCGGAGGTTGCAAGTGAGCTGAGATTGCGCCACTGTACTCCAGCCTGGGCAACAGAGTGAGACCCTGTCTCAAAAAAAAAAAAAAAAAGTATAGTCAGCTCTCCATATTTGCAGGTTCTACATACGCAGGTTTAACCAATGTCATGTTGAAAATATTCAAAAAGATTAACATAATTAGTAGAACAACAACAAAATATAGTATAGCAACTATTTACATAGCATTTATATTAGGTATTATAAGTAATCTAGAGGTGAGTTAAAGCATATGGAAGGATATGCATGTATTATATGAAAATACTACTATGTCATTTAATATAGGGGACCTGGGCATCCTTGGATTTTTGTATCTGCAGGTGGTCCTGGAACCAGTCCCCCCTCATATACTGAGGGAGAACTGTATAGGCATTTACACACAGCTATGAAAGTCTGTCTAATCTACATCTCAGAAGTAGTAATCTACATCTCATTCTGACTACATCTCAGAAGTTTTGGTATACTGTGTCTCCATTTTCATTCATTTCAAAATATTTTCTCATTTCCCTGTGATTGATTTGTGTTGTTGGTTATATAGGACTGACTTTTTTTCATTTCCACATATTTGTGAAGTTTTTGTATGTCTCTGTTATTGATTATGATCAGAGAACATATTTGTATGATTTCAGTTCTTTTAAATTTACTGAGGCTTGTTTTGTGGCCTAGCATATGGTCTGTCCTGGAGAATGTTCCATGTGTACTTGAGAAAAATATGTGCATTTTTCTTTTGTTGAGTGGAGTATTCTGTAAATGTCTTTTGGGTCTTGTTTGTGAGTAATGTGGTTCTAGGCTTGTATTTCCTTGTTGATCTTTTTCTTAGTGTTTTGTTATTGGAAGTGGAGTATTAAAGTCTCCAAATGTTATTGTAACTCAGAATCCCAGCTTTAAAATGCATTAAACATTTTTTCCCTTCTTAATCTTTTTATTTTATTTTGTATTTTGTATTTTTATTTTTGAGACAGAGTCTTCCTCTGTCACCCACGCTGGAGTGTAGTGGCACAATCTTATCTCACTGCAGCCTTGACCTCCAGGGCTCAAGCAGTCCTCTCACCTCAGCCTCCCAAGTAGCTGGGACCACAGGCATGTGCCAGCCACCACATCTGACTAATCTTTTGTATTTTTAGTAGAGGTGGGTTTTTGCCATATTACCGGGGCTGGTCTTGAACTCCTGAGCTCAGGCGAACTGCTCACCTCAGCCTCCCAGCATGCTGGGATTACAGGTATGAGCCACCATGCCAGGCCCCTTAATCTCAGAAAGTAGTCTAGCAATGTATTTAATTTAATTAAATTTCATTATTTATTTTTATTTTTATTTTTGAGAGAGAGCCTTGCTCTGTTGCCAGGCTGGAGTACAGTAGTGCGTTCTTGGCTCACTGCAACCTCTGCTTCCCGGGTTCAAGCGATTCCCCTGCCTCAGCCTCCCAAGTAGCTGGGATTACAGGCATGCATCACCACGTCCAGCTAATTTTTTGAATTTTAGTAAAAATGGGGTTTCACCATGTTAGCCAGGCTGTTCTTGAACTCCTGACCTCAGGTGATTCTCCCACTTCAGCCTCCAAAAGTGCTGGGATTACAGGTGTGAGCCACGGGAGCCACTGTGCCTGACCTTATTTTGTATTTTGAGACAGTCTCCTCTTGTCACCCAGGCTGCAGTGCAGTGATGTGCTTTCCCCACTGCAACCTCCACCACCTGGGTTCAAGTGATTCTTTTGCCTCAACCTCCTGAGGAGCTGGGACTACAGGCACATGGCACTGTATGCCTGGCTAATTTTTTCCATTTTTAGTAGAGATGGGGTTTGCTATGTTGGCCAGCCTGGACTTGAACTCCTGGCCCCAAGTAATCCTCCCACCTCGACCTCCCAAAGTGCTGGCATTACAGGTGTGAGCTACCACATCTGGGCCTTACAGTGTATTTTAAAACTCTTCATTTTCCTTCCTTTCCCACCAGGCACTCCTGTGTGCAGTACTCATCTAACTGTGCACTTGCTTAGAAATTCCAGAAGCTTTTTTTTTTTGAGACGAAGTCTTGCTCTGTCACCCAGGTTGGAGTGCAGTGGTGTGATCTCCGCTCGCTGCAGTCTCTACCTCCTGAGTTCAAGCGATTTTTCCAGGGGCTAACTTTAAAACAAATCAGACATAGGGACTCAGCTGTGGAATTCTCCTGCTTAGGAAGAGTTACAGATGGTCTGCCACCACCAGGCTGAAGTCAAGATGATGCCAGCTATACCACCAGCTAACTCAAGATAGCCATTAGCAAGGTGTGCAAAGCAGACGCAGTGGCTCACACCTGTATTCCCAGCACTTTGGGAGGCTGAGGTAGGTGAATTACTTGAGGCCAGGAGTTTGAAACCAGCCTGGCCATCATGGCGAAACCCCAGCTCTATTAAAAATACAAAAGTTAGCCAGGCTTGGTGGCGCACACCTGTAATCGCAGCTACTTGGGTGGCTGAGGCACAAGAATCGTTTGAGCCCAGGAGGCAGAGGTTGCAGTGAGCTGAGATTGCACCACTGCACTCCAGCCTGGGTGACAGAGCAAGACAGGGTGACATGTATGTGAGTCTTCTCACACACACATATACATACATACATACATACATATGGCATGCGGACCTGTACCCTCCTGCACCACTCCCATGTGTTTCTTACACCAAGTTTTTCTTCTTAAACCCCTTCACTCAATGCAAAAAAACCGAAATGATTCCTTTGAGGCTTGAGCTGAGCTCTTTTCCCATTTACTAATATTTAAGTAAAAGCTGCTTTCCTTTTACCATACCATACTTTGACTTACCACACCATACTTTGACGGCCAAATTTGAGTTGGGTACTTTATTTATCCTGGTGTGGTACCTCTGCTCTGAGCAAGCTGTTGTGGGCATGATAGAGGCTCACTATTCTTTGCCTGCTGCCCTGTGGTAGAGCTTCTGGCCCAGGAGTGGTGCCTGGATGGAAGAAGAGAGCCCTGGACCTCTAGCTGTGTTTGCCTGGTATAGAACTTCTACAGCATATAGCTGGGGTGTATGAGAAATGCTGGCTGGCTGGCTACCCATCTGGGGGAGAGACCATAGCCCTTAGCTGGGAGTTAGGGTGAGTGAAAGCCCCGTGTTCTTGGCTGTATGTCCCTGGAGTAGAGCTTCCTCACATTGTGGGGCAGGGCTGGGTTTGTGGCTAAAAAACCACAGATTCTTAACTCTTCCTATCAAGATTTAGTAGTATTTGTCACATAGATGTTTCTGTATTTGCTGTATGAGCTTAAGACATTTTCCAGAGACTTTGAGCCTTTTACAATTTTCACCAGTTAGGGTTGTATCCCTGAGGAGAGGGTCAGTGGAGCTACTCATGCCATCATTCCAGAAATATTCTTTTAAACTGGAAGTTAGTCCCAGTCTTGATTAGATGAATGTTGACCATTTTTGATGTTTCAGAGGCGAGGCTGTGGGCTGCATATTTCATCATATCAGGAGGCACCTAAGGTCAAGTCGTGTTGCTGTTGTTGATAACTGAATTTACTCTCTTGGTTAAGCTGGTGACTGATGATGGATTTCTTTATTTTAAAGGTTCGTTTCTTCATTACAATTAGCAAGTAATCTGTGGAGTGATACTTGGACACACTGGGAACACATTCTGTTCCCCAACAACTGTTGTTTCATTTAATGGTTTTAGCATGGGTTATTTACTCATGCCTGAATAAATTATTTCACTCTGGGAACCCTTTTTATTTTGAAACACTCTTCAGTTTTTACTCTAATTTTGAAACCTTTTTGTTTTTTTTTTAGAGTCAGTCTACTTAATGTGTTGGCATTTAGTAGACTTGCTGAGGTTATTGTATGTGTGAAATGCCCTGAAACTAATGACAAACACAGATAATACAAATATTCTAAAGAAAATTGTTATGTATGGCTGAAATTAAAGTCACTGCAGGTCTGAGAAATCTGTTAGTGGCAGGCAAAGGTGCTGAGTTTTCTTTTGTTTGCTTGCTTCTTTTAATGAGCATTTTTATGTTTCCAACTACAGGCACATTTGTATACCTTTGGGCTTTGGGTTTTTACCCATTTAGATGAACTACTCATATTGGTTCTGTGTGGGAGATACACTCTGGGTGCCAACTGGTATGGTAGAAACGTACCTTTCACAATTTGTTTTAACAGTAAGAATAACTTCCGGCCGGGCGCGGTGGCTCACACCTGTAATCCCAGCACTTTCGGAGGCTGAGGTGGGTGGATCACGAGGTCAGGAGATCGAGACCATCCTGGCTAACATGGTGAAACCCTGTCTCTACTAAAAATATAAAAAAAGTAGCTGGGTGTGGTGGCAGGCGCCTGTAGTCCCAGCTACTCGGTAGGCTGAGGCAGGAGAATGGTGTGAACCTGGGAGGCGGAGCTTGCAGTGAGCCAAGATCGTACCACTGCACTCCAGCCTGGGCAACAGAGCCAGACTCTGTCTCAAAAAAAAAAAAAAAAAAAGCATAGCTTCCTCTGCCTCTCTCCCCAGTAGCCCATAGATTTTGGGTACACAACAGAG
This sequence comes from Piliocolobus tephrosceles, assembly GCF_002776525.5. Classification (NCBI taxonomy): domain Eukaryota; kingdom Metazoa; phylum Chordata; class Mammalia; order Primates; family Cercopithecidae; genus Piliocolobus; species Piliocolobus tephrosceles. Next base: position 56,782,907 of record NC_045437.1, on the reverse strand, counting down.
ACTGTTCTGATTCTTATCCTAACAACTACTGCAGTGTCTGGCAAAAAATAGGTGCCCCAAAACTGTATGAACTGAGCTCTTCCCCCCGAGACTGGATGGACTTCTTAGGAGCAAGCACCAAAGCAAGGGGATGACCTGGATGGGGCAGGTACTAGAAGGAGGCAGGGATGGGAAACTCTAGCAGTTCCACTAGAACAGGAAAAATGATGAGGATAAGGATTGCTTTGCTGTGTGCATTTATGTTCTCCACACCATCTTTGCTCTAGGGAAAAATTGCTTTCAGGGTTGGTAGTAGTCAGTGATTTTTTTAGTAGTAGCCCAAAGCAAGGCCGTGACTTTTATCTTTATTTCTTTGGTAGAGGGGTGGGATGAGGATGAGTTCTGGTAGAGCTTTTCTCCATTCATATGTTCACATCAATATATTTGTATTGTTCCTATCCTGTGTCTATTTTTATACCTATATGAAAAGTCTAGACACCTTATTTTGCCCCATTGTTCCTGCCCCTTTCTCCAACTTCATTTTCTGCCACTTTCCCTGTTTCCCACTAAGTGTCAGTCATATTGGCCTTCTTAAGTTTGTTTCTGATCCCAAGGCCTTTTTTCTGGTTGTTTTCCCTATCTGAAGCTCTGCCTTCTGATCTTTGCATGGGTTTCTCTTGTTCATGTCTGTCATAAATGTCACTTCTCAGAAGCCTTCCCTGAGTACCCAATCTAAAGTGACACACTCAGTTGCAGTCGATCTTTTTTTTGTTTGTGTGGTTTTTTTTTTTTTTTTTTTTTTTTTGAGACGGAGCATATATCTGTCGCCCAGGCTGGAGTGTGGTGGTGCCATCTCGACACACTGCAACCTCCGCCTCCCGGGTTCACTCCATTCTCCTGCCAAGTAGCTGGGACTACAGGCGCCCGCCACAACGCCCGGCTTATTTTTTGTGTTTTTGGTAGAGACAGGGTTTCACCGGGTTAGCCAGGATGGTCTCGATCTCCTGATCTCGTGATCTGCCCGCCTCGGCCTTCCAAAGTGCTGGGATTACAGGCGTGAGCCACTGCACCCTGCCGTTGTTTGTGTTTTTGAGACAGGGTTTCACTGTTGCCCAGGCTGGAGTGCAGTGGCATGATCACAACCCACTGTATCCTGGACCTCCCTGGGCTCAGGTGATCCTCCCACCTTAGCCTCCTTAGTAGCTGGGACTACAAGTGCAGCTAGGTAATTTTTGTCCTTTCTTTAGAGACGGGATTTTGCTCTGTTGCCCAGGTGGGTCTTGACATCCTGGGCTCAGACGATCTGTCCGCCTCAGCCTCCCAAAGTGCTGGGATTAACAGGTGTGAGCCACCACACCTGGCCATGAGACGTGCTTTAAGTGTAAAAGATACACAGGATTTTGAAGATTTAGTATTAAAAGTAAAATATCTCAATATATTTAAAAAATATTGGTTACATGTTGCAGTGATAACATTTTGGATATATTGAATCAAATACACTATTAGTCCTGCTGCAGTGGCTTATGCCCGTAATCCCAGAACTTCAGGAGGCCGAGGTGGGCAGATCATTTGAGGTCAGGAGTTTGAGACCACCCTTGCCAGTATGGTGAAACCCAGTTTCTACTAAAAATAAAAAAATTAGCTGGACGTGGTGACTCGCACCTGTAATCGCAGCTACTTGGGAGGCTAAGGCAGGATAATTGCTTGAACCCGGGAGGCAGAGGTTGCAGTGAGCTGAGATTGCATCACTGCACTCTAGCCTAGGCAACAGAGTGAGACTCCGTCTCAAAAAAAAAAAAAAATATATATATATGTGTGTGTGTGTGTGTGTGTGTGTGTATATATAAATCAGAGCAGCTGTAGTAAAATATATATAATATATTAAGATTAATTTTACATATTTCTTTTTACTACTTAACGTGGCTACTAGAAAATGTAAAATTTGGCCAGATGCCATGGCTCATGCCTGTAATCACAGCACTTTGGGAGGGATTGCTTGAGCCTAGAAGTTCGAGACCAGCCGGGGCAACAAAGTGAGACCTTGTCTCTACAAAAAATATAAACATAAAAAAAAATTAGCTGGGCCTGGTGGTACATGCCAGTGTTCCCAGTTACTTAGGGGGCTGAGGTGGAGGGATCACCAGTCGAGGCAGCCGTGAGCAGTGATCATGTCACTGTATTACAGCCTGGGCGACAGAAATTTAAAATCTTAATCTGGGCTAGGCGTGGTGGCTCACCCCTGTAATCCTAGCACTTTGGGAGGCCAAGGACCTGGCAGGCGGAGGTTGTAGTGAGTCGAGATCGTGCCAGTGCACTCCAGCCTGGGCAATAGAGCAAGACTCTATCTCAAAAAAAAAAAAAAAATCTTAATCTGGCTGGGCGTGGTGGCTCATGCCTGTAATCCAGCACTTTGGGAGGCCGAGGCAGTCGGATCACCTCAGGTCAGGAGTTTGAGACTAGCCTGGCCAACATGGTGAAACCCTGTCTCTACTAAAAATACAAAAATTAGCTGGGCTTGTTGGTGTGCGCCTGTAATCCCAAATACCGGGGAGGCTGAGACCAGAGAATCACTTGAACCTGGGAGGTGGAGTGAATTTGAGGTTGTGTGCTATTGCACTCCAGTTTGGGTGACAGAGTGAGACTCCGTCTCAAAAAATAAATCAAAATCAAATCAAATCTTAATCCAACTCTATTACTAACTGTTGGTATTTGTCAGATTCTAGTTATTGGGCCCTTCTTAAGATGGTACAGTGAAATTTTTGTGTTTTTGATTAGCCCTGCTTTACTTACATAGGTTTTGAAATGGTTAATTTTCCCTAAAAGATAATCTAGGTCAGATTTCTTGTTGAATCAGCATTTGGGATCTTGCTGTTTCACTGCAATTTAATTATAATTATTTTAACAAAGAAATCCATTTGCTTTGGCTGTATTCTTTATAGGCTAATAACTTTCAGACTTTTACTGTCTGGAACATTCTTCAGTCATGGAGTTAGCCATTATCACTAAGCTATATCAATACAGTACAAAGCTATTCCCTGTCACCCCTGCACTGAGAACTTCGATTTATTTTTTGTCAGCATTTTTAGCTTTCAGTTTTAATCCTTATGTTTTGTATGTGTATATTGTGAATAACTATACATACTTGCTAAGTATAGAGTTGTATATACAATTTTGGGGCGATTAGAAACAGAATCCTGGAGAATTCAACAAATTCAAGAAATTGTGTATTTGTTGAATGGCTTCATCTACGTGGTATAGGATTAGATGACTCAGCCCTTAAGATCCTTTCTGACTTAGGTTTTAGATTTTTGTTTAATAGGTCAGTTTGGCCTTTTTTTTTTTTTTTAAGACGGAGTCTCGCTCTATCGCCCAGGCTGGAGTGCAGTGGCCGGAGCTCAGCTCACTTCAAGCTCCGCCTCCCGGGTTTATGCCATTCTCCTGCCTCAGCCTCCAGAGTAGCTGGGACTACAGGCGCCCGCCACCTCGCCCGGCTAGTTTTTTGTATTTTTTTAGTAGAGACGGGGTTTCACGGTGTTAGCCAGGATAGTCTCGATTTCCTGACCTCGTGATCCACCCGTCTCGGCCTCCCAAAGTGCTGGGAAGTTTGGCTTTTTTCTCCATAGCATTTCATTTTGCGTGTTTCTTAAAATGATTTGGACGTGTACCTCTGGTGGCATGTAAGATGATGTTGGAGAATACAAATGAGTCAAAGCAACTCTTTTTCGGTTTTCTTTTCTTCCTTCTGATTTTGTCAAGGATAAAGTTAGGTGCTACTTGCTACATGGTTTAATACTTTTATAACACTTATTAGTTTCCTTTTTAAAATGAAGACAGAAGGCATTATGCTTAGTCTTGGGCACATAATGGTACTTACTCAGAATTTAGAAACTTTGAAGTTTGTGTGTGTGTCTCCCCTCCCTCAATTTATTATCTTAAATTTATAGAACAATGAAAGAGAGTTTCCTTTAAGAATAAATTGATTTAAGCAAAAATAATGTGATTATGAATTTTAAGGAAGAGTGTGGATATACTTAGAAAAGATAGAAAGGCAGAACATGAAGGAGTAGATGAATAGGAGTAATTCAGTACATGAAAGCTTTTTGTCTCCATTTATTTTACTGTTAATTTTTTATTGTAATACACACATTCAAGTATGTTAACTTATCATTGCCAGGTTTCCATGGATCTCAATAGTGCCAGCACTGTTGTTCTTCAGGTCTTAACACAGGCCACCAGTCAGGATACTGCTGTGTTAAAACCAGCCGAGGAGCAGCTGAAGCAGTGGGAGACACAGCCAGGTTTCTATTCAGTGTTGCTGGTAAGTTGTTCTAAAATTGTTTGCTTTTCTTTTTAATAAAATGAGACAACATTACTTTGTTTTAAAAAACCTAGTTTTCTTGGTAGTTTAGTGAAATAGATTCAAATGTTTGGCTGCTGATGCCTTTGCCATTATTTTATTACTTTATGGCTTCTTAAGGGTGTTAAAGAAATATTTATTGATAAATATAAAAATAAGCAAGGTATGTGTAGCATCTGCTCAGAAGGCAAAACCGTGATGATTTTCAGTTTTAGTATGTTGAAAGTATCTTACCATCAGGACTGGAGGTGGCACTCTTTCATATTTTGTCTTTATCCCTACCCCAGGTAATTTATGTTGTCATAGTTGTTCAGGTCTCCATATTGCAGCATCAGTGTCAGGTGTAGTGTGTATTTCACTTTAAAATGTTTTCTTTTCTCATCTAAAAATTTCATTCTCTTGACACATCTGATGCTTTCTTGGGTGTAATAGGAAGTAGTATAATTAATTAACAATATGTGCTTTAAACAAACCTTTGTTGGAGTTTAAAGTTTTTGACTAATTAATCAAAATTATTTTCTCAATGCCAGAATGAAAGAAGTATTTTTGTGTTGAAGACCTTCCTTATACTTTTCTTCTAAGAAATTGAGAATTCTGATTAGTATTTGAGGCTTAGCTTCTGGTCGGGGCAACAAAGCTCCCACTTGGGTTAAAAACTGACTCAGTATTTGTGACCGAGTCATAGAATCAGAGCAAAATTGTTTATTATATCTTGCAAAATAAAATAAGTGATAGTAGTTGTCATATATATTTTAACTTGTTGGCTAAAAAAGTTTGAGTTGTTTGTTAAATTGAAGAAGATATTTGTCGTGACTGTAAGGGAAATTGTTTAAAGTCAGACTTGTTATTCTGAATATAACAAAAAAGTTGGCTGTTTGGCTCAGTAACAGAATGGTAAAAAAAATAAAATACTGATTTTAAAAGATATTAAAGAAAACATCTTATTCTTTATGTAATCCTAGCATCATGTTTGTAGATTTTAGGCGTAGTATATAAATCTTTAGAACATCTCATGAGTAGGGCTAGGTGCAGTGGCTCAGACCTGTAGTCCCAGCACTTTGGGAGGCTGAAGTGGGTGGATCACCTGAGGTCAGGAGTTTGAGACCAGCCCGACCAACATGGTGAAACCCCATCTCTACAGAAAATACAAAATTAGCCGGGCATGCTGGTGCATGCCTGTAGTCCCAGCTACTCAGGAGGCTGAGGCAGGAGAAACACTTGAACCCGGGAGGTGGAGGTTGCAGTGAGTTGAGATCATGCCATTGCACTCCAGCCTGGGCCACAAGAGCAAAACTCTGTCTCAAAAAAAAAAAGAAAAAAAGAAAATCTCTTGTGTATCTTTACTCTTCTTATGCTTATTTAAATGAATGTACTCTATAATTAGACTTGTGCTTTTTCAGGCCAAAATGTAAAACACTTTTGGAATTTCTTATTTTAATTACTGCTGGACCTTAAAAACCAGTACGCATTGCTTAACTGTTGTCTTTTTATATATTAATAACTATACATTATTAATAATATCAAGTTCCTAGGTCTTTTTTTTTTTTTTTTTTTTTAAAGTAGAGACAGGGTCTTGCTTTGTTGCCCAGGCTGGTGTCAAACTCCTGGGCTCAAGTGATCCTCCCACCTCGGCCTCCAAATGTCTTTATTTTTACTACCTGTAATTTTCTTCTTAGAGGGATATAACATTTCTTTTAGATGGAACATATTATATTTATAGTAGATTAAAAAGCTGCTGTGTTTTAGTCTTCCTTTTTCCTCTGTACTCACTTTCTAGGTACATTTGATCTTACTCAGCTGTCCATTCTAGTCAGGAGACTCCTATATTTATATGCATGATCACAGGCTTGTATTCTAGTCCTGTTATTCAGGGTACTTATAGGATATTTCTACTTGGGTTGACATCTGTAGCTTGACTTTTCTTATTTTCCCAAATGTAGTTGAGATAGACTGAGTGAGATCCACCAACTTCCACAATATTCCCATATTACTTCCATTTGTTCACATTTGCTCAATAGAAAGTTAGGAAGTTTCTGCTTTGCCAGGCACTGTGCTAGGTTCTAGGCATAAGACAAGACTCAGTCTAGTATAGAAGGTGGACATGTAACATGTCAAGACCAAATGTGATTAATGTGGTAAAATAAGTGCATCTTTTGTAATGGAGACCCAAAAGAGGGACTTGCACCCAGTTGCCAGTGGTTCGAAGGAATAAATGTGAGTTACACAACTATCATTGTAATCTTTTTTCTTTTTTCTTTGTATTTACACATGATTTTCTAAAATTGGCTGTATAGTATACGTTCCTTTTTTTTTTTTTTTTTTTTTTGTCTGAGATGGACTCTTGCTGTGTTGCCCAGGCTGCAGTAAAGTGGTGTGATCTCAGCTCACTGCAACTTCTGCCTCCTGGGTTCAAGTGATTCTCCTGCCTCAGCCTCCTGAGTAGCTGGGATTACAGGTGCCCCCCACTATGCCTAGCTGATTTTTTGTATTTTTAGTAGAGACAGGGTTTCACCATGTTGGCCAGGCTGGTCTGTAACTCCTGACCTCAAATGATCCATCCACCTTGGCCTCCCAAAGTGCTAGGATTACAGGCATGAGCCACTGCCCAGCCTGTATTCCTTTTTGAAAAATACTTGGCCGGTCGCAGTGGCTCACCCCTGTAATCCTAGCACTTTGGGAGGCCAAGGCAGGTGGATCACCTGAGATCAGGCGTTCAAGACCAGCCTGGCCAACATGGCAGGACCTGTCTTGGCTAAAAATATAAAAATTAGCCAAACGTGGTGGCGCATCCCTGTAATCCCAGCTATTTGGGAGGTTGAGGCAGGAGAATTGCTTGAACCCGGGAGGTGGAGGTTGCAGTGAGCCAAGATTGCTCTACTGCACTCCAGTCTGTGCAATGGGAGCGAGACTCCATCTCAAAAAAACCATAAAAACTTATAAATGTTTTTCTATAGCAACGGACATACTTCCACATCATTTTTGGCTTTGGGATTTTCCTATACAAAGTTTGAGAGGTCACCTCTGGGAATTTGAGTTGTTTTTGGTCTGAGACATAGTATAATTATAGCCATTATTATTACTTGGATTAATATAATGAATACTTTTTTTGAGTAATGGTTAATTTTGAGTTGAGATTATTCACATCACATGTAGTTTTATCTATTTTTTTGTTTTTGAGACAGAGTTTCACTCTTGTTGCCCAGGATGGAGTGCAATGGTGTGATCTCAGCTCACTGCATCCTCTCCCTCCCGGGTTCAAGCGATTCTCCTGCCTCAGCCTCCCAAGTAGCTGGGATTACAGGCATGTGCCACCATGCCTGGCTAATTTTTGTATTTTTATAGAAACAGGGTTTCTCCATGTTGGTCAGGCTGGTCTCGAACTCTCGACCTCAGGTGATGTGCCCTCCTCGGCCTCCCAAAGTGTTGCTATTACAGGCGTGAGCCACTGTGCCCGGCTCCTTTTTTTCTTTTTTTTTTTTTGAGACGGAGTTTTGCTCTTGTTGCCCAGGCTAGAGTGCAGTGGCCCGATCTCAGCTCACTGCAACCTCCGCCTCCTGGATTCAAGCAACTCTCCTGCCTCAGTCTACTGAGTAGCTGGGATTACAGGTGTGCACCACCACGCCCAGCTAATTTTTTGTATTTTTAGTAGAGATGGGGTTTCATCGTGTTGGCCAGGCTGGTCTCGGTGATCCACCTGTCTCAGCCTCCCAAAGTATATGGATTACAAGTGTGAACCGCCACACCCGGCCACTTTGTGTCTCTTAAAAGTGTTCTGCTATCAAACTTTTTTTTTTTTTTTGAGACAGTCTCGCTGTCACCAGGCTGGTGCGCAGTGGCGTGATCTCAGCTCACTGCAACGTCCGCTTCCCTGGTTCAAGCGATTCTTCTGCCTCGGCCTCCCGAGTAGCTGGGATTACAGGCATGTGCCACCATGCCCAGCTAATTTTTGTATTTTTAGTAGAGTTGGGGTTTCACCATGTTGGCCAGGATGGTCTCCATCTCGTGACCTCGTGATTCGCCTGCTTCAACCTCCCGAAGTGCTGGGATTACAGGTGTGAGCCACCATACCCAGCTTTATTAAGCTTATTTACAAGTGTAATTGTTTTGATAAGGAGGATACTATGAAATAGTTTTATTTCATAGCATGTATTAACAACCCTGGGGCCTTGATTACTTAGAATCTTTGAATCTATGCTGTAGTGGGCCTACTTTTTCTAATTTGGAAGTTATATATTTTATTGAATATGTGTGGGGCTATGGTTTTCATTTGAAAAATAATGAGGTTTGCTTTTTCTGAATTTAATTTTTTTACTAGCGGAATTTTCAAACACACCTAAAAGCAGAATAGTACAATTACTCTCTGCATGTCTGTTACTCAGCTTAAACATTTAACATACAACTGAGCAGGTGTACTTTCTTACATTAATTATAGAACTGTATATACTTCATAAATGTGGATATGATATATGTAGTGATAGAATGTAAACAAATTTAATTAAAAGATCTGTCCAGGCCAGGCGTGGTGGTTCATGCCTGTAATCCCAGCACTTTGGGAGGCCCAGGCGAGTGGATCACCTGAGGTCAGAAGGTTGAGACTAGCCTGGCCAACATGGTGAAACCCTGTCTTTACAAAAAAAAAAAAAAAAAAATACAAAGTATCAGCTGGGCTTGGTGGCAGGCATCTGTAACCCCAGCTACTTGGGAGGCCAAGGCAGGAGAATCGCTTGAACCTGGGAGGCGGAGGTTGCAGTGAGCCAAGATCGTGTCATTGCACTCCAGCCTGGGAGACAAGAGCGAAACTCTGTCTAAAAAAAAGAAAAGATCTGTTCATATTTTATTGTGGGTACATTAATTATACTTTTTACTTATTCCATGCTAATTCTAATATTATGTTTTTTATTTATAGAATATTTTCACAAACCACACTTTGGATATAAATGTAAGGTGGCTTGCTGTACTGTATTTTAAACATGGAATTGATCGCTACTGGAGACGTGTAGCACCTCAGTAAGTTCCATCACTTCCCCTATTCCTTGGGTGTAATCCTTCCCAAATTCAGGAAGGTGTAAGAATGTACTTGTTTATGTAAAAAAATGTGTTAGCACTTCCGCAGCACATATAACTAAAATTGGAGCGATACAGAGATCAGCATGGTCTCTGTGCAAGGATGATTTGTGAAGTGTTTGATATTTAAAAAAATGCAAAAAAAGTGTTTACTGAATAAATGTTCTATTTAGTTAATGAGAAATCAACAGCTATATTATTGTTTTCTTCATGGTTTGGGGTGTATGTGTGAGTGTGTCACGTTGGCCCTCTGCTTGCAAGGATCATGCTGAGTGAGTCACGTTGAACAAAAGCCCTTATTTTTAGTCCTACGCACATTAAAAGGCTGAGGCAGGAGGATTGCTTGAACCCAGGAGTTTGAGACCAGCCTGGGCAATGTAGAGAGACCCCATCTCAAGAAAAAAGAAACAGAAATGTAAGGTTAGGATTTGGGGAAAGAACCATTCAGAAGGAAATCCCAGGTCAACTCTGAACCAGCTGGGTGTAATTTCTGAGTCTTATGCATTCTTTCTCTGTGGTGGGGATGGATTAGTATACATTTGTAATCACATTAATATTCAGTTATAACTGTTTTTTGTACCTCATTAACAAATTTCTCTTAGTAATTAATTTTACATGTTATATAATCAGTGGAAAATCATTGTAGACATGACCCCCGGATTTGTTTGTTACAAAGTACGGTACTGAATTTTGCCTAAGCAGCATCATGATCCGTGTTTTCCAGTAGATGGCACTATAGCTCTGTAAATTCTTAAAGCCATAAGACTTTTCTCAGTCTGAATACTTCAAAATGCATATAAAACATGTCCTTGAATAATATTGGGAACAAGAAGAGTATTTTCAGGCTGCACTTAGGATACTATATTAAGATTTAAAGCAAACATGTCTTCTTTTTTTTTTTTTTTTTGAGACGGAGTCTCGCTCTGTCGCCCAGGTTAGAGTGCAATGGTGTGATCTCGGCTCACTGCAAGCTCCACCTCCCGGGTTCACACCATTCTCCTGCCTCAGCCTTCCGAATAGCTGGGGCTATAGGTGCCTGCCACAGCACCCGGCTAATTTTTTATATTTTTAGTAGAGCCAAGGTTTCACCATGTTAGTCAGGATGGTCTTGATTTCCTGACCTTGTGATCCGCCTGCCTCGACCTCCCAAAGTGCTGGGATTACAGGCGTGTGCCACTGTGCCCGGCTGGATTAATTTTTTAGATAGGATTAATTCATAATTTTGGGGAGAAATTTGGTAGGTAGTGATGAGAAAGTGTGCATTATTGGTTTATAGGCAATGGCCCAGCAGCACTTTTCTACTGCTTTGTCCAATTAAATTTTGCATATCTCCTAAGATTCATTTTTGTTTTACTGTTTTGTTTACATTTTGTTTTGTTTACCTCACTTGAGGTCACGAGTTTGAGATCAGCCTGGCCAACATGGTGAAACCCCACCTCTACTAAAAATACAAAAATTAGCCAGGTGTGGCGGCGAATGCCTGTAATCCCAGTTACTGGGGAGGGTGACACAGGAGAATCACTTGAACCCAGGAGGTAGAGGTTGCAGTGAGCCGAGAACGTGCCACTGCACTCCAGCCTGGGCGACAGAGTGAGACTATGTCTCAAAAGACGGACAGATGGAGACAGAGAGAGAGAGAGAGAGAGAGAGAGGTGTGTGTGTGTGTATATGTATATATATAGATGATTATTTTGAAGGTAAAGTAAATTATTAAATATTTCAGGCTACACTTTTACATAATGAATTAGAACCTGGACTTTTGCTTAAATTCAAAAAGTTGTGAGAATTTATACAGTATTTGGTAGTTAAATCCCAAGCTGTCTCTTTTTGTATATATTGAGATAAAAGCTGGAAAGGAGATGAATGTATTTAGAAAGGGGGAGCATGGGTGGCAGATTAGTAATTGAACTTATAAACTTGAGACTTTTTAAAAATATGCTTGTTTCTGTACTTACCTGTTTCATTTTGTATAGAGCCTACTCTTAACCGTTTTCACAGAATGAGAATTAACTAACAAGCTTGTTACCATTACCATATACATTGCAATTTATCTGGGTCCTAATTAATTAAATACTATCCAATTTCTGCTTGGAACATAGTTTGATTTCATCTAATGATAACATGCATAAAATTAAAGGTGGAATGTAAATTATTGTTAGAGAATTGTTAAAGATGTGAATTTTTTTCAGGTTAATGGCTTGTTTCTTTAATATATATACAATCCCTGACTTATGGTGGTTTGATTTAATGAATTTTTTTTTTACTTCACTATGATGCAAAAGCAGTATGTATGTATTCAGTAGAAACTGTACTTCAAGTGCCCATACAACCATTCTGTTTTTCACTTTCAGTACAGTATTTTTCATTTTCACTACAGTGTTCAATACATTAACATGATATTTACTACTTTATTGTAAAATAGGCTTTGTGTTGGATGCTTTTGCCCAGCCGTAGGCTAATGTAAGTGTTCTGAGCATGTTTGAGGTAGGTTAGGCTAAGATACAGTGTTCAGTAGGTTAGATATAAAATAAATTTTTGACCTACAATATTTTTTATTTACTGAACCCCATCGTAAGTCAGGAGCATCTGTGTATTTTTTTGCATGTTCTATTTTGATAGTCATTATACACTTTTTGTTGTTGTTGTTGTTGAGATGGAGTCTCGCTCTGTCGCCCAGGCTGGAGTGCAGTGGCACAATCTCGGCTCACTGCAAGCTCCGCTTCCTGGATTCACGCCATTTTCCTGCCTCAGCCTCCCGAGTAGCTGGGACTACAGGTGCCCGCCACCACACCTGGCTAATTTTTTGTATTTTTAGTAGAGACGGGGTTTCACCGTGTTAGCCAGGATGGTCTCGATCTCCTGACCTCGTGATCCACCCACCTCAGCATCCGAAAGTGCTGGGATTACAGGCGTGAGCCACCATGCCTGGCCCATTATACACTTTTATTGTAGTTAGAGTTATGCAAACTGATGAACCTGGCTCCTTGGCATAGAAGAAAAGTTCAAGTACAAGTTTAAAGCAAAATATTGTAGGAGAACACATTAATTATGTCGGGTTTGATAGTAGAAGGGAACTATTAAAGTTGGAAAGTATAGCACAATCATAAAAGGATTAGAGAGATATTTTTAATGACCTGAATGTTTATGTTAATCTTGTTTTCTCATTTATTAACTTTGAGTAAGTCAATAAGATTTTAAAATACTTTCTTTGAAGTGTAATATATAGCATACTTTAAACAGTGCACAAGTAAAGGGTGTAGTTTGAATGTTTATAATGCAAAGACACCTGTGTAACTGCCACTTGGCACTAGATAGAACACTTATAGCATTCTAGAAACTTTCACACACATTTGCATTTTATTACCATTTATAATCAGATGTGTGTTCAACTTTAGTGGATATTGTTAATTTTCTAGGCTGGTTGTATCAGATTGCACTGCAACAGCAACATAACGAGTGTTAGTATTTGCTCTGCATTCTTATCAGTGCTTGGTCTGATCTTTCATTTTAGTCTTTCTGGTGAGCTTGGTAATTTTAGTTTGCATTGTCTTTAATGATCAGTACTTTTTAAATGTACTTATGGTTATTGGGATATACTGTATTGTGAAGGGTCTGTTATTTGAACGTTTAAAAATTTGGATTATCTTATTGATTTATGGGACTTTTATTTTGGATACAAGTCCTTTGTCAAATATATGTATTACAAATATCTTCTCCTAGGCTAGGTGCAGTGGCTCACGCCTGTAATCCCAGCACTTTGGGAGGCCTAGGCAGGCAGGTCACCTGAGGTCAGGAGTTCGAGACCAGCCTGGCCGACATGATGAAACTCCATGTCTACTAAAAATACAAAAACTAGCTGGACATGGTGGCGCACATCTGTAGTCCCAGCTACTGAACAGGCTGAGGCAGCAGAATCTCTTGAACCTGGGAGGTGGAGGTTGCAGTGAGCTGAGATCGTGCCACTGTTTTCCAGCCTGGTCAACAGAGCGAGACTCTGTCTGCAAAAAAAAAAAAAAAGAAAAAAAAAAATCAACTTTGTGACTTGCCTTTTCACTTTTCTTCAGAAGCCCTTAATTTTAATGAAGTTTAATTTAATTACCTTTCTATGATTATTTCTTTTGGGTTGTAGTTTTTTTTATACTTTTTTTTTTTTAAGAAGACAGAGTCTTATTCTGTTGCCCAAGCTAGAGTGCAGTGATGCAATCATAGCTCAGTGTAACCTCTAACTCCTGGGCTCAAACAGTCCTCCTGCCTCAGCCTTCTGAGTAGCTGTGACTACAGGTGTGTGCCACCAGTGCCTAATTTTTAAAAATTTTTTGTAGAGATGGGGTCTTGCTGTGTTGCCCAGGCTAGTCTTGAACTCCTGACTGAAGTGACCCTCCCACCTTGGCCTTCCAAAATGCTGGGATTTACAGGTGTGAGCCAGTGCTCCCAGCCTATTTATGAATTTTTTGCTCAACCGGTGGTCATGAAAATACTCTGTTTTCTACTGAAAGCTTTGTTTTCCTTTTCTATTTTAGGTGTATGATCTATCTGGAGTTTATTTTTGTACAAGGTGCTCATATGAAGTAGGGACATGTGTTCTTTCTCCATTGCATTGTGATTGTACCCTTTCTTTTTTCTCTCTCTTTTTTTTTTTTTTTTTTTTTTATAGGGTTTTTTTCTCTCCCTTCTCGTGGAGTGCGGTGGTGCCATCATGGCTCACTGCAACCTTGACTTCACAGGCTCCAGTGATCCTCCCACTTCAGCCTCTGGAGTAGCTGGGACCACAGGTGCATGCCACCATGCCTGGCTAATTTTTGTATTTTTGTTAGAGACAGGGTTTTGCCAAGTTGATCAGGCTGGTCTCGAACTCCTGAGCTCAAGCAGTCCCACTCTCTTGGCCTCCTAAAGTGCTGGGATTATAGGAATGAGCCACCATGCTCGGCTTTGGATTTGTTTTTTCATCCAATTTTATCATAAATGTCTTTTAATTTTGGCATTATGCCCATTTATACTTAAAGTAATTACTAATATATTGGGATTAAATCTGCCCAGACTTTGTTCTTTTTCTTTTTCTTTTTTTTTTTTTTGAGACAGAGTCTTGTTCTGTTGTCCAGGCTGGAATACAGCGACACCATCTCAGCTCACTGCAGCCTCTGCCTCCCAGGTTCAAGCAGTTCTCATGCCTCAGCTTCCCAAGTAGCTGGGATTACAAGCGTGCACCACCATGCCCAGCTAAATTTTGTATTTTTAGTAGAGACAGGGTTTCACTGTGTTGTCCAGGTTGGTCTTGAACTCCTGGCCTCAAGTGATCTTCCTGCCTCTGCCTTCCAGAGTGCAGGGCTTACAGGCGTAAGCTACTGTGTCCAGCCTCACACTTTGTTTTCTGTATGTCTTGATATCTGTTCCCTTTTTTTCTTTCTTGCTTTCCTTTGGATTACAGTAGTTCCTCCTTATCTGCAGGTGATAGGTTCCAAGACTCCCAGTGGATGCCTGAAACTGCAGATAGTCCTAAGTCCTGTATTTAGTATGCTTTTTTTTTTCAGTCTGATAACAAAGTAGCTACTAAATGTCTAGTGGGTAGGTGGCATGTACAGCGTGGGTGTGCTTGACAAAGGAATAATTCACATCCCAGGCCAGACAGGGCAGGACAGCATGAGATTTCATCATGCTATTCAGGATGCTATGCTATTCAAAACCTATGAATTTTCCATTCCATTCATTGAATCTGCTTCATTGATGGGAGATTACTGAAACCATGGAAAGTAAAACTATGAATAAAGGAGAACAACTGTATTCAAGACAGTTTTTATTACTCAGTTTTACTCTAAAACGTTTAGTATGTTTTCATTATTCAAGTGATTGTAACATGGACCCTTGATGTCCTTGTATTAGTACCTTACCTTTTTTTTTTTTTTTTTTAAGAGACAGGGTCTTGCTCTGTTGCCCAGGCTGGAATGCAGTGGCACAATCATAACTCACTGCAGCCTCCACCTCCTGGGCTCAAGAAAGCCTCCTATCTCAGCCTCCTGAGTACCTCAGTCTACAGGTGTATACCACCATGTTCTGCTAATTTTTTTTAGTTTTAATTTTTTGTAGATCTTGCTATGTTGGCCAGGCTTATCTTGAACTCCTGGCCCCAAGCAATTCTTCTGTCTCAGCTTCCCATAGGATTGGGATTACAGGCATGAGCCATCATGGCTGGCGCTTTACTTTTTCTAGTTAATGCCAGAACCTTGTAGTAATATGTTAATTCTGTCTAATCCCTCCTGTTTTTAATGCTGTTGTTGTGTGCTTTAATTTAATTTAATTTAATTAATTTAATTCTGATACCCAGAATGGAAAACCTTAAAATGAGGCATTAAAATCTAATGTACATTTACTATTCAAAAAAATATTTAAGAGACAAGGTCTTGTTCTGTTGCCCAGGCTGGAGTGCAGTGGTGCAATCGTATCTCACTGCAACCTTGACCTCTTGGGCTCGAGCCATCCTTCTGCATTGGCCTCTCCAAAGTGCTGGTATTACGGGCCTGAGCCACTGTGCCTGGCCTTCATTTTAAAATTAACAACACATTCATACGTATATGTATTCAGTCTTATACAGTAGTGTTCTCCTTTTCCTGTCCAGTACCTTTCTGTTTTCCCTTCTCATATGCAGTCAAAATTATTAGTATTGTGTTTATTCTTTTTGGAGATGTTTAAAATGAAAGGTTTAAGCTAGTTGATTTCTCATAAGTCGCCCGTCCCAAATATTCTCTGATTCTGAATCTCTTGCCCCATAGAATAATCTCACACAGATTTTATGAAAGAAGCGGATGAAGTGGCAATATTTACTTGTATAGATTTTTTTTTTAGCCATCTTTTTTTTTTGTAGGCTACTATTTTTACATCAATAAAAGTGAACATCAAATATATTAATTACTTGGATTTGTCTTATTTACTCTTGCTTACTGTGTAATGCTTCCCATTTATTCAATCGTGAAGGAATTTTATGCTTCCGACTTATCTGATGTGCCATTGTACGAGTAATAGAAATAATCTTGTTCATTTCCCAGAACCAATCAGGGACAGTTGTTTAGAAGACTTTTTATTGTTTAAGTTCATAGTAGTGCTGATATATAAGTAATGGAAATAATCCTTTTTATTTACAAAAACCAATCAGAGACACATGTTTGAAAGACTTTTTATTATTAAAATTTACAGTAGTGGTTACCTTCCTTTTTTTATTAGGTGGCATTCTTTTGCATAATCAATTTTTTTTTACAGTGCTCTGTCAGAGGAGGAGAAAACTACACTGCGTGCAGGGCTCATCACCAACTTCAATGAACCAATAAACCAGGTTAGTGAGAAAAATGAATGCTAATTTTTCTTTTAATTTGTTCTGCTTTTCCAAACTAATTTTATATTCTGGCATTAAAATGAAAAATAAATAAAAATATCACTATTGCACTATTTTCGTTTGTGAAGTTTTTCCTTTTTTTACATTTTGAGATCTATTTGTAGCTTTGAGTAGTTTTGATTAGATTTGGTTATTAATTATTTAAAGCCCAGAAGTCATTTTAAGGTATATTTGTATACTTTTCAGCTTTCTCATTTTATGAGCCTGTATTTAAAGCAAATCTCTCTATATAGTCATGTGATGCCTAGTATTGTTTTGGGCAACAGTGGACTGCATATATAATTGTGGTCCCGTAGGATTATAATGGAACTGAAAAGTTCTTCTCACCCATTGACATCATAGCTGTCCTAATACTGTAGTGCAACGTATTACTCCTTAATTGGTGGTGATGTTGGTGTAAACAAACCTATAGCGCTGCTGCTAGTCTTACAAAAGTATAGCACATATGATTATTATACATTCTGTGATATTCACACAACCACAGAATTGCCTAATGACACATTTCTCAGAATATATCTCTGTTGTTAAGTGATACATGGCTATATTTATAGTCTTACTGCATAAGAATTAATTTTAATGATTATAATTTTTAGATTATCTTCCCCCCTACCCTTTGTTTTTTATTTTTTTAGACAGAGTCTTGCTCTGTTGCCCAGGCTGGAGTGCAGTGGCGCAATCTCAGGTCACTGCAAGCTCCACCTCCCGGGTTCACGCCATTGTCCTGCCTCAGCTTCCCGAGTAGCTGGGACTACAGGCGCTTGCCACCATGCCTGGCTAATTTTTTGTATTTTTAGTGGAGACGTGGTTTCACCGTATTAGCCAGGATGGTCTCGATCTCCTGACTTTGTGATCCGTCCACCTCGACCACCCAAAGTGCTGCGAATATAGGCGTGAACCACTGTGCCCAACCGTCCCCCACCACTTTTTAAAAAAAAAACTACAGAATGGCTTTAGTTTTTTTTCTATTGGTTGCATCCATCACATTTTCAATTCCTACTATTCTGTGGCAGCTAGATAGTAAATTATGTACAGTTTTATCTTTTTGTTATATATTGAGGTTTTTCTTCTAAGAATAAAATAAGTTTTGCTTGTAGGTACAATAATTCTTAAGTTTTTTCGAGATAATACTTGATTATGCTTGCTTTTTTAAATTGAGCTATTAAAGCACAATTGTATTTGGCAATATTTCCAATACAATTTTATTTTGACCTGTTTAAATGATCTCACTTCTTTGCTCTTTCTTGACAAAGGAGCTAAAGGATAATGGAGAAAAACAGAGTTACCTTTAATGGGGCAGGAGGTGATTAGGGAGGGGTTTGTGTTACTGAACGATGAACAACTGCCTAATTGTTCTTTCAGCTAGCATTTGGGAAACAATGGTGTGTAGAAATATTATTTAAATGCCCAATATTTGATGTTTCTTTCTACTTTTAGGTCAGGATTCTTAAACTTCGTGGTCACAGGATCTCATTATACTGCTAAAATGGAAGACCTAAAAGAGTTATATCTGTTGATATTTACTGTGTTATAAATTAAAACTGAGAAACTTAAAAATGTTAGTGTAAAAAATTATACTTGTCAACATAGCAGTTTTGGAAATGAGCAATAGTAGCTGTTTCCCAAACAATAAAAATTTAGTGAGAAAGGTGGCATTGGCATGCATTTTTAGGGTCTGGCTATTTAAAGGAAGACATCTAGATTTTCATATCTGCTTCTTCATTTACTCTGTTGTGATACATGATAGACGTTATATGAAGAAAACTTTGTTTCACACTGACAGGTAATTGGGTAAAGGAGGACCTCATAGGTCCCAGAAAGTGTCCTAGCTCTACCAGGGGTCCATGGGCCACACTTTGAGAACCACTGTTTAAGCAGTCATTCAGTGAAATTGTGTTCATTTTTATCAAATGTGTAATTAACAAGGTGATTTTTCACTGAGAATGCATTCCTTATCTATTGCCTTGATTCCATTTGTTTATTTCTCATTTTTTCCTTTTAGATTGCAACTCAGATTGCAGTGCTGATTGCAAAAGTTGCTAGATTGGATTGTCCCAGACAGTGGCCTGAACTAATTCCCACTCTTATAGAGTCTGTTAAAGTCCAGGATGATCTTCGACAGCACAGAGCATTACTTACCTTCTATCATGTTACCAAGACACTGGCATCTAAACGACTTGCTGCTGATAGAAAACTATTTTATGATGTAAGTGATTTCACATAGTTAAATTTGCTTATGAAAATTGTGCGGCCGGGTGTGGTGGCTCACGCCTGTAATTCCAGCACTTTGGGAGGCCAAGGCGGGTGGATCACGAGGTCAGGAGTTCAAGATCAGCCTGGCCAACATGGTGAAACCCTGTCTCTACTAAAAACTACAAAGATTAGCCAGGCGTGGTGGCACGCGCCTGTGGTTCTGGCTACTTGGGAGGCTGAGGCAGAAGGATCACTTGAACCCGGGAGGTGGAGGTTGCAATGAGCCGCGATTGTGTCACTGCACTCCAGCCTAGGCGACAGGGCAAGACTTCTCATTTCACTCATTTCTCGTATCACTGCTGGGCAGTGATATGAATAAAAAGATCACTTAGTTGCCAGTGAGGAGGATTGGTTGTTGGATACAGTCTTAAGGTAAGGAGATCAGTTTGAGGTAAAGGAAGTACTTCAGATGAGATGATACATCTCTTAAATGAAGCTGTGGTAAAGAGAACAATTAGGTGGGCATAGAGTTGCCATTTAGGAGTAGAATTGATACATCTGGGTAATTGAAGGATGTAGGACAGATATAGGAAGGAGTTTGGCATAAGTATGGGGTGACAGCCATTTATCAGGTTTTTTGCACCTTTGTTTTTGGTTTTGGGTTCGTGTGTGTGTGTGTGTTTTGAGACAGGGTTTTGTTCTGTTTTTGGTTTTGTGTGTGTGTGTGTGTTTTGAGACAGGGTTTTGTTCTGTCACCCAGGGTGTAGTGCAGTGGCATGATCATGGCTCACTACAGGCTTGACCTCCTTGGCTCAAACCATCCTCCTACCTCAGCCTCACGAGTAGCTAGGACTACAGGTACACGCTACCACGCCCAGATGGTTTTTTTATTTTTTGTAGAGATGAAGTCTCACTGTGTTACCCATGCTTTGAAATATTTTTAACAGTGTTCTTTGTTACCTTTTGTAATTGTAGAGAAATTAAAGGTATATAATTTTAAGTCTTATTAAATGGTCACATGATAGGGCTCAAGAAACTATTTCAGGTGGGTTCTGAATCATACTGCCCTCCAAAAAAGAAGAGGGTGACATAGTGTTTTGTAGAAAGATTTTTCTTTTGTCTTTCTTTTTCTCCTCTAAATGTACTTTAAATATTGCTCATGCTTTTCCCTAAATTAGCAGGCTTCTCCTTGGGAGCTTCCAGAGTTCTTTTTACTTCTGAATTTAGCATGTGGTCTTAAGCAGCTTTTCCCAGACCTCCTTCTGACTTTTGCGCTGGTCTCTATTTCACCGTCCATGATGAGAGATGCTTCATTCCTTTTTTTTTTTTTTTTTGTGAGGCAGAGTCTTGCTCTGTCACCCAGGCTGGAGTGCAGTGGCCGGATCTCAGCTCACTGCAAGCTCCGCCTCCCGGGTTTACGCCATTCTCCTGCCTCAGCCTCCCAAGTAGCTGGGACCACAGGCGCCTGCCACCTCACCCGGCTAATTTTTTTGTATTTTTAGTAGAGACGGGGTTTTCGCCGTGTTAGCCAGGATGGTCTCGATCTCCTGACCTTGTGATCCGCCCGCCTCGACCTCCCAAAGTGCTGGGATTATAGGCGTGAGCCACCGCGCCCGGCAGAGATGCTTCCTTCTTAAAGAAGGAGATAGCCTAGTCCTATAATGTGGAAAGGAATCAATGAAGAGCATGCAGCATGTAGAAGAGAAGGGATCTAATGGAAGGAGCCAAGTAAAGAGAGTTCTAGAAGAAAATACTTGTCCTAGTCTTTTTATGTTGCCTTTATTCCTTCATAAAAAATTGGCCAACTTTTTGTTCCTGAGGACTCTTATTTTGTCTTGGACTCACAGTGTAGAGCCTCTTCTTTGAGAATGGACTAGGGAAGAGGGTGGGAAGAGCAGTGTATAACCTTGAGCTGTCTTCCATGCCAAAAACATTCGTTTTCAGTCTGTTACACACAGACTGAGAGGTTTCTGAACCACACCTTTGGAATCCTCACTTTGAGGATACGGCTTGACGATTTGCACTTTTAACAAGCTCCCTATAGGATTTTTATATACACCAAAGTTTACGTCAGACCACATTGTGTCCTTTTCATTTTTAACTCAATGGGTTTAAATGGCCAGTCTTATGTTCATCTGAGGATATTGTGTATAAGAGAAATTATTTTTGATAGTTTAAGGTTGCTTTTCAAATCCTTTTCACTTTTGCTTGATTTCTAACGAGGACTAAGTAAATGGACAGTTGACTTACTCAAGTCTTTCTGTGAAATTGTTTTTCCTTTTCCTCTGTTCTATCCTCACCTCAAACCCTGCACTTCTAAGACTTACTTTTGTGTTAGGGAGAGTCTCAAAATCAATTGTCTAGAAGATTCTTGGTTACAGTTACCTGTTGTTAAAGGCTACCAGTCTATAGAAGTTTTAATTCCTATTTCAACTTTATCAAAATTTACTCTCCTGATACATTGCCTTACAGGTACAGTTTATATTTAGTTGAGGCAATCTCCACAGATTGTAGAGATAGCCTTAAGCTGGATAGCTTGTGTGAGTTAGCTTCTTGCTTGTTTTTTTTTTTTTTTTTTGGTAGTATGAGACTAGTTCTTCTCCATATAGAAAGAAGTATATGCTTAGTTAGCATCTTGTAGTTGCTTTCAATATAGTAGTTATCACATTGTACTGAATTGTAATTGTTGACTTATTTTTCTCAGATTCACTACATTGTAGTTTTTATTCCTGTCATCCTACTGCATAGTTTAAAAGAGTACACATAATGATTGATGCTCAATAGCTGTTAAGTGAATGAACAATAGAATAGGAGACTTCTTAGATGCCTGCTGGATTTCAGAGTGATATAGTGCCAAACTTCAAAAAGCAGGGTTTTTGAGAGATTAGTCAAAGCTAAAAATACCTGGAAAAAATTCAGATTAGCACTTTTTTATTTTGGAATGGTGCAGCTGAACCTGGAGATAGGGACTATAGTAGGGACTGGGAAGGGTATCCTGTCTGATGCAGTTGAGGTACAAGATGTGTAGTTAATTGAAGGTAGCATATATGGGAAGACATTACTATAAAAAGCAATTTTGCTAGTTGATACAGCTGTGCCTGTTATTTTGGTAATCCGAAGCATGGAAAATCTTCCTTTTAATAATAAAGGGAGATGCCAAGATGGTCCTCAAGTACCAAATTAGTTTCCTACATAAAAAAATGTAAGGGTCAGGCTCATGCCTGTAATCCCAGCACTTTAGGAGGCTGGGGCGGGCACATCACCTGAGGTTGGGAGTTCGAGACCAGCCTGGCAACATGGTGAAACCCCCGTCTCTACTAAAAATAAAAAAACTTAGCCGGGCATGGTGGTGCACGCCTGTAATCCCAGCTACGCAGGAGGCTGAGGCAGGAGAATCACTTGAACCCAGGTGGTGGAAGCTGCAGTGAGCCGAGATTGCAGCACTACACTCCAGCCTAGACGACAGAGAGAGACTGTCTCAAAAGGAAAAAAAAAAAAATAGTAAGCTCATGGTTGAGCTGGTTGCTATAGCAAAGGGTAGTGCACAGGGAACACTTAAAATGGCTACCTGTGGCTCAGTGTGTCTCAACAATTGTTATACCCCTTCCTCCTCTGTGTTAAAATAAGCTCTTTTGAGGGGTGACAAATTACAAAATCAGCAGTTGAGAGCAAATTGTTTTGCAGTAACAAAATTGAGCTTGATTTGACACAAAAGGAATCCTTTTTTTTTTTAGAGAGAGAGAGGGTCACTGTCTTGGCTCACTACAACCTTTGCCTCCTAGCTTCAAGCAGTTCTTGTTCCTTAGCCTCCTGAGTAGCTAGGATTACAGACATACACCACCATGGCCAGCTAATTTTTGTATTTTTAGTAGAGACAGAGTTTTGTCATGTTGCCCAGGTTGGCCTCAAACTCCTAGCCTCAAGCGGTCCATCTGTCTCAGCCTCCCAAAGTGCTGGGATTACAGGCATGAGCCACTGTGCCCGGCCAGGAATTCGTTTCCTGTTTTTTTGAGACAGTGTCTCGCTCTGTTGCCCAGACTGGAGTGCAGTGGCACGATCTTGGCTCACCGCAACCTCCACCTCCCAGGTTCAGACCCCCTAGTAGCTGGGTTTACAGGAGCATGCCACCATGCCCAGCTAATTTTTGTATTTTTAGTAGAGATGGGGTTTCGCCATGTTGGCCAGGCTGGTCTCCAACTCCTGACCTCAGATGATCCACCCACCTCCGCCTCCCAAAATGCTGGGATTACAGGCATGAACCATTATGCCTGGCCAGGAATTCATTTTCTATAAAACAGTATGCCTTTACGTATAAACCTGAGTATAGTAAAATGGACATTAACCGCAGTTAAAATCCAAAGTCTCTAAAAATAGGGAAATTTAAGGTACAGGTAGCAATTGTAATTAAGTTGTGAGTATGTTAATAATGTCCCCAAATCACGATGTGTAACCCACAAAAGTATATGCTACATAGCGAGTGGCACAAACATAGGTGTCTACAACCTTGACCTCCTAGGCTCAAGCAATCCTCCCACCTCAGCCGCTGAACTAGCTGGGACCACAGGTGCCTATGACCATGCCTGACCTGGATATTAGGGATTAATCTTAAGTTTTTACTTCTGTCTAACAGTCACTCAACAGTTATTGTGAATGCCTGCTGTGTACAAGAGATATATACAATATTGTGGGAGACAGAAGACAGAATTAGTAGTCTCTTTTTTTTTTTTTTGAGACGGAGTCTCGCTCTGTCCCCCAGGCTGGAGTGCAGTGGCCGGATCTCAGCTCATTGCAAGCTCCACCTCCCAGGTTTATGCCATTCTCCTGCCTCAGCCTCCCGAGTAGCTGGGACTACAGGCACCCGCCACCTCACCCAGCTAGTTTTTTGTATTTTTTAGTAGAGACAGAGTTTCACTGGGTTAGGCAGGATGGTCTTGATCTCCTGACCTCGTGATCCACCCGTCTTGGCCTCCCAAAGTGCTGGGATTACAGGCTTGAGCCACCACGCCCGGCCAGAATTAGTAGTCTCTTTGACAGTTCATGTGGAAGAACACAACCCCCCATTTAGTAAGCTATTAAAATCTGACATGGGGCCAGGTGCAGTGGCTCATGCCTGTAATCCTGGAACTTTAGGAGGCTGAGGCAGGCAGATCACGAGGTCAGGAGTTCAAGACCAGCCTGGCCAACATGGTGAAACTCCGTCTGTACCAAAAATACAAAAATTAGCCAGGTGCCTGTAATTCCAGCTACTTGGGAGCCTGAGGCAGGAGAATCGCTTCAACCTAGGAGGTGGAGGTTGCAGTGAGCCGAGATCATGCCACTGCACTCTAGCCTGGGCAACAGAGCAAGACTCTGTCTCAGGAAAAAAAAAATCTGCGTGGAAGAAAACAAAACTATATTGCATTGTTATTATGGTCATGTCTAAAACTTAGCTAAATTTTAAAAACTGAAAGGTTTATGATGAATAATGTTCTTATTAGGCTGGGCATGGTGACTCATGCCTGTAATCCCAGCACTTTGGAAAGCTGAGGTGGGAGGATCCCTGGGGCCAGGAGTTTGAGACCAGTCTGGGCAACATAGTGAGATCCTACCTCTAAAAAAATTTAAAAGATAAGGCAGTGGTGTATGTACGTCATCCTGGTTGCTTGGGAGGCTGAGGCGGGAGGATTACCTAAGCCTAGGAGTTTGAGACTGTAGTGAGATATGATTGTGCTAGCCTATAAGACAGAGTTGGACCACGTGTCTAAAACATAATAATAATAGTGTTCCTGCTCAACAACACTTGAATTATTTGGATGATAAGGGTAAAAGAATGCTGTGTGGCAAGGCAAAGTCAAGTTACAATACTTCAGAAAGTCGTCATGATGAATTATTATATTTTCTAAACAAAGGAGAACTGCATAGCTGCTTTGAGATGGGTTGGTTAGTGTAAGATAGATCACTCACCCTCATAGCAGAGACTTGCAGACTTACTCCTTGTAAACTTAAGACTTCATGATGTGGTTCTTAGGGGAAATTTCCAAATAAATTGAAATTATGAATGCTAAATTTGAGAATGCCAAGGCGCCACTTACATGATGTAGCTCCAGCCTTTAAGATATTTACAGTGCCGTAAAATTTATTTAAAAGATAAATGCCTTTGTGAGCAAGTCATCAAATAGGTTTAATAGATCTTATTTTCACTTTTGTTTTGTTGATTTTAATTGTACATTAAGTGCCATGTTGATTCTGTTTCTTATCTCTTGCTCTGTGTAATTTTATAGTGGCTTTTTTTCCCCCCTGAGGTTTGAGTCTTGCTCTTTCGCCCAGTTTGGAATGCAGTGGTGCGATCTCAGCTCACTGCAACTTCTGCCTCCCAGGTTTAAATGATTGTCCTGCCTCAGCCTCCTGAATAGCTGGGATTACAGGCGCATGCCGCTATGCCTGGCTAATTTTTGTACTTTTAGTAGAGACAGGGTTTTGCCATGTTGGCCAGGCTGGTCTCAAACTTCTGACCTCAAATGATCTGCCCAGCTTGACCTCCGAAGTGTTGGGATTTTAGGCATGAGCCACTGTGCCCGGCCTATATTGGCTTTTTAAGTACATTATTTAAAAAGTGACTCTCTTAAAGGGTCATTTGTGCTGTGAACCTGTGTGGGGATTTGAGCCTGTGCATGTGTGTGTCTCAGCTTATATTAATACCGAGGTTAAAAAGAACTTTTTGGTGGAAAGTTACTTTAGTGGAGGAGAGACTCAAGGTGACAGACTTGGTTCAAAAGAACAGAGCTGTGCACTGAACAGAAGAGATTTTGAATATAGCATGGTGCGTATTCTTCCTGTATTGATTCATAAAGCCTCTTGTCTGAGTCCTAGTTAAGGGCCTGGAATAAGAATGAAAATTCCAAAACTATCCTCCAAATATCTATAAGTAGCTTTTGAAACAGTACTGATTTATACCTTACCCATCCGTCTATTTATCTGACAAATATTTGGATTCTTACTCTATGCAATCACTTTACGGGATGCCTGAGATACAGCTGTGGAAAGATAGGGGCCCACCCAGGGAGGAGAGTAGTTTTACTTTTTTTTGTTCCTCCTGCTTACTGAGTTGATATTTTGGATACATGAGAACAGTGTGTAGGCATTAAGTGGCTGAAGAGAGGCTTAAGGCTGTTGCCAGGATAAGAGACTTAGGGAACTGAAAGATGGGCCACAGCGTCCCTCCTGGGCCTGAGCTATATCACTGGCAGGTTTGAAAACAAAATGAAAATTAGATTTTACTTTAAAAAGCATGTAAGTAACAAATACTATAGGTCTTTAGGAATGTCCTTCATTGACAGTGAATAAATAAATATTAGTTGAGGCTGGGTGCGGTTACTCACGCCTGTAATCCCAGCACTTTGGGAGGCCGAGGCAGGCAGATCACGAGGTCAGGGGTTTGAGACCAGCCTGGCCAACATGGTGAAACCCCATCTCTACTAAAAGTACAAAAAATAGCTGGGTGTGGTGACGGGTACCTGTAATCCCAGCTACTTGGGAGGTTGAGGCAGGAGAATTGTTTGAACCTGGGAAGCGGAGGTTGCAGTGAGCCGAGATTGTGCCATTCGTCTCAATAAATAAATCCATCTAAATAAATAAATAAATAAATAAATATTAGTTGAGAGACATCAGCAGTTTGGCTGGAAATTGTTTTTGAGATAGATCTTGTACCTACGAAACTTCTGGCTTGATACATTTTGGTAATTTAATATATATATTTATGTCATAGTTAAGTGGAAGCAAATTTATACTTAAGCCTTTTTTTTTTTTTTTTTTTTTTTTGAGGCTGAGTCTTGCTCTGTTGCCCAGGCTGGAGTGTGCAGTGGTGCAATCTCGGCTCACTGCAACCTCTGCCTCTCGGGTTCAGGCAATTCTTCTGCCTCAGCCTCCCAAGTAGCTGGGACTACTAGGTGCGCACCACCATGCCCAGCTGATTTCTTTATTTTTAGTAGAAACAGGGTTTTCACCATGTTAGCCAGGCTGGTCACGAACTCCTGAGTTTGTGATCTGCCATCCTCGGCCTCCCAAAGTGCTGGGATTACAGGCGTGAAACACTGTGCCTGGCCTACTTAAGCCTTATTAACAAAAAAGAAATTATTACTAAAATAACCTTTTTAGTTATTAAGAATACAGGTGTTTTTAAAATTGAAAATAAATTTTAAAAACATGGAAAAGTAAAGAAAAATATTAACTACCATATAACTATTACCTAGATCTAATAGTCAACATTTTGCTGTTTTTGCTTTCTCACTTTTTTTGAGCTGTTTTAAAGGAATTTAAATATTTCTTTTTTTTTTTTTTACTAAATTCTTCAACATTTATCTATGAAAAGATAGATTTATTTTTTTTTTTTTTTTTTTTTGAGACGGAGTCTTGCTCTGTCGCCGGAGCTGGAGTGCAGTGGCCAGATCTCAGCTCACTGCAAGCTCCGCCTCCCGGGTTTACGCCATTCTCCTGCCTCAGCCTCCGGAGTAGCTGGGACTACAGGCGCCCGCCACCTCGCCCGGCTAGTTTTTTGTATTTTTAGTAGAGACGGGGTTTCACCGTGTTAGCCAGGATGGTCTCGATCTCCTGACCTCGTGATCCGCCCGTCTCGGCCTCCCAAAGTGCTGGGATTACAGGCTTGAGCCACCGCGCCCGGCCGATAGATTTATTTTTTAAGTATTTAACTTTTAGCATCCTGAGGAAGTAAAAAGTGATTTAATATCATTTAATACTTTTATCCGGTTTTCTAGATTATTCTCAAACACATTTTTACAAGTGGCTTGAGCCAGAAAAATGAATGAGGTGCATTTGACATGTCTTTTACAAATCTTTTAATTTTGAGTAGTATTGATTTCCTCCCTCTCCCCCTTAAAAAACGCCACTGACTCGTTAAAAAAAAAAAAAAACGAGATCAGTTGTCTTGTAGGATGTCCCACCTTCTACATTTATTGATTATATACGTTGCTGATTAGGTTCAGGGTAAGCAGAGTTTGGCATCGGTAGCTCATGGGTAATATTTTTTGTCCCAGTATTAGTGATGAATTATTTAATACATGAACTTTGATGTAGAACTTTTTTGGTGCTAACATTTCTTAAGGGAAAATTATGAAGACAATTAGGAGGCTAAAAAAGTTTAAGAATATTTG
This sequence comes from Piliocolobus tephrosceles, assembly GCF_002776525.5. NCBI lineage: Eukaryota > Metazoa > Chordata > Mammalia > Primates > Cercopithecidae > Piliocolobus > Piliocolobus tephrosceles. The sequence goes on along the minus strand of NC_045437.1, from coordinate 56,754,790 downwards.
AAATGCTGAAATACTTAGTGTGTAATGTTTAGCTTTTGATACTTTGGAGTCAAGGCTTTGGATTTCTCAGTTACAGCCACTAAGCAGTCAGTAGGTGGCACTGTTTCTTCTGGTTTAGAAATAGAAAATGTTAAGTATTTCATGAACTAGTACTTAACATGTTTCATTAAATAGTTTATTTGCGTATTGTCTCACTGAATATTCCTTTCCCCCTCCACAGTTTTTAGAATCACATATAGAAAAAAATATTTTTATTTCTCCTACTTGTTTGCTTTATTACTTACTCTTTTCTAGCTGAGCCTTCTATAAGCATGTATCAGTTGGTGTTTTCTGGAGCAGATAGGAGGTTATACAGGGCTTGTGAATATATTAGTTGGCAATGGTTGCTTCCTGTGGTTTCTTCTTTATTCCTGATGTTTCTTCTTTCTTTATCTCTCCCTGCATTTACTGAAGGTAAAGGGCTGAAAAGTGTTAAAGAAAAACTTTTCAAACACTTGTAAAGGATGATAAAACAGACTTTATTCAGATGGTGCTACTGTAGTGGGGTTTTGCGATAGGGGAGAGAAATTGTGCTCAACTCTGAATACAAGGAAAAGTGGGAATTTATTGCCAAGGAGCAGGGGTGGAAAGGGTGGGCGATTGCAGGAGGGTTGTGGGGGTTGAGAAGATGGAAAATTACTAAAAAGAATCATCAGGGATGAGAGGGGGTTCTTGGCCAAACTGACCTAATAGGATTCTTGCTGAAAGCAACCTGATTAGATATTGATAATATCAGATGTCAGGGATAGGGGATTTTGGCTAAACCAACATAGCAAGATTTCTTGCTAAAATTGAGTGACGCAAAGAACAGACGTTTTGGAAGTCCGAAAGTAGAAGCCTAGTTAGGACAAAGGTTCAGAAAAGCCTAACTAAAGTTTGGTCAAGGAGAGGCTCTTTGTCGAAAGATAGTGCTATTGCTTCTTCATTCCAGCCATTTGTGTATAGACCTTTCGTAGGCTAGCTAGAAAGTCTTGAATTGGAACTTTAAGAGATGCCTAATGTCCTTAACTGTTAGGTTTTTGTTTTTAAATTTCCATACTATTGGTTTTTTTTTTTTTTTTTAATTTCTGTCTCAAATACTACATGCCTTCATTTAGCAATACCTGCTGTGTGCCAGGCGTCTTATGTGCTTTTCATATTTGTAGTCCTTAAAGTACAGGTTAAGTACTTCTTATCTGCAATGCTTGGGAACAGAAATGTTTCAGATTTTTTTCAGATTTTGTAATATTTGCATTATACTTACGTTGAACATCTCAAATGTGAAAATCTGAAAACTGAAACACTCCAGTGATCATTTCTCTTGAGCATCGTGCTGACACTCAAAGTTAAGGATTTTGAAGCAAATACTTCAGGTTTTCAGATTTGAGATGTTTTAGCCTGTAGTTCTCTCATATTAAGTATTACTTTCTAGGGACAAAAAGAGGGAAGAATTAATAGATCAAGGTCTAACTTTGCCACTAATATCTATAAATCTTATTTATTTTTGTGAGAAGTAGGAATGAAAATTTCAACATTGAAAGTTGCTTAAGGTGAAATAGAGTGGAATCTTTGACTACCTGAATTACTGAACTTTCTAACACGTATTTTTAGAGTCAAATGATAAATAAAAAAGGAGATAATTTTATGGAACAGAATAGAATTTTATTTTAATGACTTTGATTCCACCATGATTAAATACTTCCTTTTATTCAATCTTGTGACAGTAAGAACCTTTGGTGTAGTATTCAGAGATGGTATTTTTTGTTCTTTGTTTTGTAGCTGAGTGGGGAAGATTTTATGTTTAATATGTCTACTGTGATTTGCATTGTGTGTATGCAAGTGGTAGAATTCTGCAAAGAGATATTATTCTGGTAACAGAAGTCAGGCCTGAAAAAAATAAAACAGCTTTGCCCCTTTGCTACCATTATTAAAAAATACTGTTTTTATTTTTTATAGACAGGGTTTTGTCTCCCAAACTAGAGTTCAATGGTACACTCATAGCTCACTGCAACCTTGAACTCCTGGGCTCAAGCAATCCTCCTGTCTCGGCCTCCTGAGTAGCTGGTATTACAGGCATGAGCCACTGTGCCCGGCCAATACAAAATACTTTTAAAAAATCTGACACAATTTCAAAATATGCTGGTTATGTAGGGTGGCAAATTCTCCCTTAATGTTTTGCTTCTTGAGTCTGTGCCATGTTTTATTTGGCTGACTTTTTTTTTTCCCCCAAGCTTAATCTTACTTTTAATTGAGGAACTAGGGAATAATTACTGTTACCATCCTTTTTTTTTTTTCCAGCGAGTCTGGCATGTAGCGGTAGTGGAAGGTATTGAGAATTAGATAAAAGGTCTATGGCTGTTATGGCTAGTGAATGGGACTAGTTCTAATTTACACACGTATGTTACTTATATGTATATGAATATATGTGTATATACAAGAAAAACATTCAAGTTATGTTTAGAGACAGTGCCTCGCTTTTGTCCTGACTGGAGTGCTGTGTTGTGATCGTGGCTCACTGCAGCCCCGAACTCCTGGATTCAAATGATCCTCTCACCTCAGCCTTGCAAGTAGCTGAGATTACAGTCATGCACCACCATGTCCAGCTAATCTGTTAAGAAACATTTTGTAGAAACAGGGTCTCACTTTGTTGCCTAGGTGGTTCTTCAACTCCTGACCTCAAGTGGTCCTTTTGCCTTAGCCTCCCAAAGTGCTGGGATTGCAGTTGTCAGATACCATGCCCAGGGTGTACTTTTGTCAGATACTATGCCCAGGGTGTACTTTATATTTTGATATCAAAAGGTTTAAACAGGGCCAAGCATGGTGGCTTATGCCTGTAATCCCAACACTTTGGGAGGCTGAGGCAGGAGGATCATTTGAGCTCAGGAGTTTGAGACCAGGCTGGGCAATATAGTGAGACCCCATCCTACAAAAAGTAAAAATAAATATATAAATTAACCTGGTGTGGTGCAACCCTGTAGTCCCAGCTACTTGGGAGGCTGAGGTGAGGGAATTGCTTGAGCCCAGGAGATTGAGGCTGCAGCGAGCTGTGCTCACACCACTGCACTCTAGCCTGGGCAACAGAGTGAGACTCTGTCTCAAAAAAAAAAGTTTAAACGGAACTTAATTATACCAAAAATGCTTATCTCTTTTATACAATGCAGTTAATTGTTAGTTATTGTATTAGGAGACATTAGAGCATAGAAGGTAATAATGCAGGTTGTGAGCACCTTCCTTGGATTCAAATCCTGTCTCTTCCTCTTACTGTGTTCTTTATTCTTGGGCAAGTTAATTTTTTATACCTCACTTAATTTTCTTATTGTAAAAGGAGAGTAAATAATATCTACTTTTAGATTGTGATGATTAAATAAGTTAACATAGGTAAAGTGCTGAGAGTACTGCCTAGTGCATAGTAAGGTTTAATAAATGTCTTATTCTGTAAATGCTGTATTTATTTATTTATTTAATGATGGAGTCTCTGTTACGCAGACTAGAGAGCAATAGTGTGATCTCAGCTCACTGCAGTCTCCAACTCCTGGGTTCAAGCATTTCTCCTGCCTCAGCTTCCTGAGTAGCTGGGATTATAGGCGATTATAGGCATGTGCCACCATGCCCAGCTAATTTTTGTATTTGTAATAGAGATGGGGTTTCGCTATGTTGGCCAGGCTGGTCTTGAACTCCTGACCTCACGTGATCCACCCGTCTTGGCTCCCAAAGTGTTGGAATTACAGGCGTGAGCCACTGCACCTGGCCTATATGGGTTTTTTTTTTTTTTTGAAATGGAGCCTGCCCTGTCGCCAGGCTAGAGTGCAGTGGCGATATCTCTGCTCGCTGCAACTTATGCCTTCCGGATTCTCCTGCCTCATCCTCCCGAGTAGCTGGGACTACAGGTGTGCACCACCACGCCCAACTAATTTTTGTATTCTTAGTAGAGTCGGGTTTCACCATGTTGGCCAGGATGGTCTCAGTCTTTTGACCTCGTGATCCACCTGCCGTGGCCTCCCAAAGTGCTGGGATTACAGGTATGAGCCACTGTGCCCAGCTGGTTATTTTTTGTTGTTGTTTTGTGTTTTTTTTTGAGACAGGGTCTCACTTTGTCACCCAGATTGGAGTGCAGTGGTGTGGTCTCGGCTCACTGCAGCCTCCCTTCCTGGACTCAAGGCATCCTGGCATCCTCCTACCGCAGCCCCTCAAGTAGCTGGAAGTACAGGTGCACCCCACCACGCCAGGTTAATTTTTTTTTATTTTTTGTAGAGACCGTGTTTCGCCATGTTGCACAGGCTAGTCTTCTGACACCAAGTGATCACTTGCCTCAGCCTCCCAAAGCACTGAGATTACAGGCCTGAGGCATCGCGCCTGCTCTGAGCATACCTTCTAAATGAGTTCAAGTGACTTCAGATAATACTGACACAAAAAATTTCAATATAAAGTCCTCTTAAACAATTTTAATATCTATACACAGAAGTTAATGTTAACTGGTAGTTTTAAGGAGATGCAAAGAAAGGCTAAAAATTATTCAAAATGTCATTTTGTGGTAAGCAAGATATCAGTTTAAAGCATAATAGTTTTTTGGTCTTACTTGAAATTTGGGTATGGCACCCTTTGAGTTTTTGTTTTGTTACAAAAAGACACAGTACAAAACAGATCTACAAATTATAGCCAAGGCTATAGATTTCATTTTTGGGAAGTTGAAATATTTGCTACAGTAAGAAATTTTACATTAGTTTAAAATTTAATTTTAGGTGTTTTGTAGAATTCTTACCCTTTCTACCTCTAAATCCTTCTGTTTGTATTCTTTCACTTTCTTCTGGCTGACAAAATATTTTAATGATGTATGTGTTGGGAAAGTTTAGGATGTTGTATATTACACAGTAAGTATAATAAAATTTAGGACGATAGATTTTTTTCAATTCTGGATATATATTTCAGTTTTTTATTTTCTGAAAGGACTTACTAAGAAAAATACAAATTCATTTTATGGTTTACTGAAGTTATAAGTAAAGCATGCAAGTTTGTTGAAATAAAGCTTTTTTCCCACTTTTTAAATATTATTTCCCTTCTATCAGAGTGAATGTTTGCTTCTCTACTACATTATTACTTCATGGGAAAACGTCACTTTCAAATTCTTTTTATGATACAGCGGTTTGTATTATAACACTATTGAGAGAATGATCACTAAAGTATTTTGGCTGTGATGAAACATTAGGATTCAGCAGTTTGATTTTACTCTTTGAAATACTGCATACATACTTGAGAATATGCTAAAGTAGCTTAATAAGTAGTCATTGTACCTGTTGTGAAGTATACACACAAGACGAGGAAGGGCTAAGGCATCCCTGACTGATTTAGTTTGTAAAGAGACAGTGAACCACTTTTAGATTCAGGCAGCTCATTATTTAATTTGGATAGAGAAGGGAAGCACCTACAGGTGCAAGCTTCCTGTGGGCCTTGTCTCATACACCAGAAAGAATGACACAGAAACAATAGGAGATGGATGACTCTGATGTGACTCGTGGGATGCCTAATTGCTGAGAAGCCAGTTCTAGACTGTATAGCTCAGTAGTTTTATATTCTGCAGTATATTTTAAGGGGAGTAGGACAGAAAGCCTTATACCTCTTCAGAACCTGAGAGGTGGTGAGAAACTGTCTCATGATAGCCTAAAGGAGGAGATAAAGAGGCGAGTAGTAGATGGTCTTGTAAGTTTCTTACAAGCCTTCTATCCTCTTGTGTTCTGGGAGGATCACAGGATGTTTTGCCAAGACTCAGATTAGCTGAGGTTCAAGCCTTTGCTAAGCTTGTGTGTTCTGTGTGGATACATGCACAGATGCTCCGGGGGATACTGTGAAGCTGTTTTAATGGCACAGACCATTAAAAATACTTAATTAAACTAACGTAAATGGAATTTGATTTTTTCATAAAAACATGGTTTTAACAGGATTGCAGCTCTGGTTTCTGATGCCTGTTCTATAAATAGCATTTAATTAGTCAACAGGAGATGCTTATGTCTTGAGTAAGAAAAAGTATTCTGAAGTATGCTGATGATAACTAGTCGTAAATACCTTTATCTAATTTTAATTTAAAGTAAATAGCCATGTAGACTCAGCTGGATTGCTCTGAGAACTCCTGGAAAAAATCGAAGATATCACTGGAAGATGTTCTGCCTCAAAGTGTGAGGCAGAACATTCTTAATGTGAGGGTCAGGTTTTAAAATATCAGTACACTTTAGTAAAGCAACTGAGAAACCATGTGGTTGGTATGTTCCTGGCATTAAATGTGCAAAAGCCGTATGGGTAGAACTGGCAGAACACGGAAGGCTTTCTCCTTTGTATATCTTCATATATTGATTTATCTGACATACTCAGTGACAGTCCATAAATCATTGTTTTAAACTGAGGTTGCAACCTATTAGTGGGGATAAAAAGAATAAAAATAGAATATATAAGGCTGCAATGCAGGATTTGATGAGGTATTAATATTGTTTTAAGAAACTAGTCTTTTAGGGGTGTGTCTGTGTGTGTTTAGCAGCCAGTGTAAACTGTATGTGTTACTGTGCTTTGTGGCTAAAAAAGTATGAAACATTGCCACAAACACTCTTTGACTATTTCAGATCTCTCAGAAAATGTGTGCTTAGTTGTAAAACTAAAATATATTACTTTGTAGTTCTAATGTATTACTGAAATCTATAATACACTATGAATAAATTTGTTGCCTTTTTTTGCAGTTAGCTTCTGGAATTTATAATTTTGCCTGCTCTCTGTGGAATCACCACACAGACACATTCCTGCAACAAGTTTCGTCTGGCAATGAAGCTGTAATTCTGAGTTCACTAGAACGAACTCTGCTATCATTGAAAGGTACTATTAAACTTGATATGTTCATTTTTGAAATGAGATACCTCAGAACAGTCACCAAATAGTTTCTTTAGATGGATTTTCTGTTCCCAATTTCACTGGAAAAATAAGAGATTAATTTCTCCCTGAAAGATAAGGGCTTATTTATAGTTTTGTGACAGTAGCTCTTCCTCTACCCCTTCTAATTTTTGAAAGCATGTATAGTAAGTTGAAGTGGATAGTTAGATTCACATTATTCACATTATTGTGGTCTCATGGCTCTGAATATATTTTTTTCAAATGCTTCTAGTTTTTGTTTCTACTTTATTTTTCTCATTTTGGACCCCTACACTTACCATTGTCATGCCAACTTTTCCTAAATTTTTTTCTCCAGGCTGGAATGAGCACTGTCTTTCATCCCTCCTTTCCCTGGCAAGGCGAGGCTCCATCTTTCGTCTTAGTGCCTCACACTCACTTGGATTTCAGAAGGTGCTTGATGGGATGCCATCTTGACCTTCATCTTGGTGTATGTTGCTTGCAGGCATTCCCTTAGCATAAATCTCCATCTCACTTTGCTTGAGCTGTTTATCTTGATGAATGTATTCCCAGGTTCCTTTTTTTCTGAAACATATTCATTTGTCTCGTCCTCTTACTGTTCTAGTCCCTCCTCTCTTTCTTCTTTCTGTTCTGGTTGCTAAGACTCTGTTAGTTGTTTTTTTTTTTTTTTTGGGGGGGGGAACAGACAGGGTCTTGCTCCTAGGTTGAAGTGCAGTGGCATAATCATAGCTCACTGCAACCTTGAACTCCTGGGCTCAAGTGATCCTCCCACTGCAGCTTCCTGAGTAACTGGGACTACAGGCACATGCCACTCCACCGGGCTGATTTTTACGTCTTTCTGGTCTTGAACTCCTGCTTCAAGTGATCCTCCTGCCTTGACCTCCCAAAGTGATGGGATTACAGGGATGAGCACTGTGCCTGACCTAGTTTGTTTTTCTTAGTTTGATCTCAGACAGCATCAGTTTCTCTCTTACTCTAACTCAGTTTGCATTCTTTTTTAGTTTTACTTACAAGTTCTTTTATCATACTCATTCTGGTACCTTGGAATCCCATCGGTCTTGGCATTGCCTTAATGCATCACTTACTTTCACCAGACAATGGATGCACAAATCCCAAACTGTCAGCATATTTTGTGAAACCTGTGAAGAAATGTTTGAATGATTTAAAAGAACTGTTGAAAAATAAAATCCATTGTAGAAGTAGTTATAAAAGTGAGTGGAGATGGTTTTGTCAACATCCTTGAGGAAGAAATTACATACATTGGAGAGAAATGTTACTCAGAAAGAATCAGAGAAACTGATATAAGGCTGTGTATACAAAACTGTGTGTATAGTAGTATATTTAATGATTAGGAAATTTTCAAGATTTCTTTTGATTATAGGGTTTTCTTACTTTATTGATTTCAAAGCCTAACTCCTGACGAAAAATATGTAGCTTTACTCTATCTTTGCCTGCCTTAAGCTTTTTTAATACCTCACCATCTAAAGCTCTTAGACTCACATTAACTTCTTAGAGACATTCTGCCCTGGAAAATTTTGTTCTGTAACTATGTGTCTCTGTCCTGAAATGAAGAAATACTCCAGACTAGAATTTTTGTTTTGTGTAATCTCTATCTGAATTTACACTTAGTGCATTTAGTATCTTTTAGACATGGATGCATTCATTATTTCATTTGACAAATCTCTGGGTGCTTGGCACTGGGGAGACAGACTTAATAAAATGATCCCACAAATATATTTAAAGTGACACCTGTGACAGAGGCCTTATGATATTATGATAACTGATAATATGATCAGAAAAAATTTCCCTGAGAAAGTGATCTTTGAGCCATAATCTTAAAGGATAAGTGGAAGTTAACTAGGTGATGAAGGGAGAAGGAAAGGATCCTCTCAGGTATTACGGCTCAAGGTCTTATGGTGAGAAAGCATATCCAGAATAAGGGACTCAATTTGAATTCTGTTTTCTCCTTATGAAAATGAGGAAAAGTTACTGCATCGTTACGATGCAGCAACTTCTGAGTTGCATATAATTGATGATTTCAAACTGAAGGTCTTATAAACAGCTACATTCTAAACCTAATTTTCATACATTGCTTTCAACTTACAAACTGAAGGTCTAGTAGACAGCTACATTCTAAACCTAAATTTAATCCATTGCCTGTAGACCTCATAAACACTATTTAAGGTATAATTTTTTAATATTGTAATAGCAGTGCTTATTTACTGAACTTTTAATTTTGTCTCTTACACTGTCACCATCCTTATTGTTGCTAAATAATTGCTATATTTTACATATACCGTGGAATCCATCAATAACCCTATGAAGTAAGATTTGTTAACCACATTTTACAGATGAGGAAACTGAGATCTAGAAATGTTGCCCAAAGTAGTATTACAGCTGTAGACAATGGAGCAAGGATTTAAATCTAGCTCTGCCTTCAAATCTATTTCCTGCTTATCTCTCTGTGTACATTAGTTTGTCATGTTACTCATGAAATGTCACAGTTGAGCAGTGTAGTTGATTCCAAATTTGGAAATAGGGTTTAATTTTTATATCCTTTTTAGGAGATAACTATTTCCATTAATATAGCCTAAAACTGAATGAAGTTTTTTGGTTACCGTTGAGTCATAGCTTAAAGTTTGTGAAACAGAAATAACTTTTCCAATTTCAGTTATTGCAGGTAAGAAGTACTAACAATTATATAAATTACACTAAATTTTGGAATCCAGTTTTAGAAACATGAGTAGTAACAATAAGTCAGAAGAACACTGCATTTGTGAGTCAGAAGAACTAGACTTTAGTTCCATTTTTCCCACTAATTTCCCAACCAGATAACCAGGAGTTAACTTTCTAACCCAGATTAACCTCCAAGCTTGATTACGTTTTGTGATTCTGAATCTTTGTTGTGATTGTACTTTTCGTAGGATAAAATACGATTCAAGTAAAGCTTGCTTTTGCTTTTCAGTGCTGCGTAAGTTAACTGTTAATGGATTTGTGGAACCTCATAAGAATATGGAGGTGATGGTAAGTGATCAAAGAAATTTGCCGTGACTTTGGGAAAGTGGTATTTTCCTGAATGTTTGGAAGAGTGCTCTTTTTATTTGGCGTTCAATTAGAAGAGTTTTTATTAAGTGACCATCTAGTTTTTTACCATTCTGACTTTTAGATGTCTGGTCTGTTTTCACTACATCAAAGTGGCTGTTGTGTGAAGGAGAAGAAATAGGCCCGGGATATTTCTCAAGGATACCATGGTACATTGAGAGTGTTAATTTGAGTTTAAATTAAAATGAACTCCTGTGAATTTGAATGCCATTATAACATTACCAGGCACATTGTAGATAGTTATTTATATACTTAATATTTTCCTTTGTTTTTGTGTATTTAAAATAAATTTGTTTTTTTCTGTCTGATCATAACATTAATACATGCTCTTTGCAATCAATTAAAAAATATATGAGAGAAAAACCTTGTCAATAAATTGATCATAAGTTGTGATGTATATTCATTGTCTATCGATCCATCTTCTTTTTTCTATGCAAAAATATATAGTTACCTTTTTTTTTTTTGAGAGAGAGAATTTCGCTCTGTCACCCAAACTGGAGTGCAGTGGCGCAATCTTGGGTCTCTGCAGCCTCTGCCTCTTGGGTTTAAGCAGTTCTCCTGCCTCAGCCTCCCAAGTCGCTGGGATTACAGGCATGTGCCACCACGCCCAGCTAATTTTTGTATTTGTGGTAGAGACAGGATTTCACCATTTCTGCCAGGCTGGTCTCGAACTCCTGGCCTCAAGTGATCCGCCCTCTTTGGCCTCCCAAAGTGCTAGGATTACAGGCGTGGCTGTGCTTGGCCTAGTTGCATTTTTTTTTTTTTTTTAATAGATGAAGTGGCATTTTATTATACTTAGATCTGTGTTAGTATTCACAGTAAGTTTAGCTCAGGTAAAACATTGCTTTTTGTAAGTTGCTTTGGGGGTTGCTCAGGAGTTGAGGAAAAAATAAATCTAATTGGGTCTTTAGGTCTCCCCTACTAGATTTGACCAGTGCCATTAAAAAAATAGAATTTTTTGTATATTGATGAGATTTGATTGAGGTAATTGTTCTATTGTTGAAAGAGTTTAAAACCAATTAATATACATCATCATAATATGATGGTTATTTCATTTTATGAAAATTGACATGCTTTTTTTTTTAAGTTAAAAATTTCAGAAAAAGAAACTAAAAAATCGCTTATAATCTTACTCTTCAGAGATACTGCTGAAGTTTATAAATATCCTTGAAGACATTTTATGCATATTATTCTGGATAGACCTTCTCACTCAATTTGATACAAATGGGATAATATTTACTTGTTGTTTCCTTACTTTCATTTTAAAAACAAACTAAGCATATTATAGATAATTTTCCCTTGTCAGTTGTATTGTTGTTACATGTTATTTTAAAAATAATTGTATGGTACATTCATATGATTAGTGTCAGTAGACTAATTTTTAACAAAAGAGATATTAATATAGGATTCTTATAATGTACTTACACAATTATCTGTTGATGGACATACAGGTTCTCAGTTTCTCATTTTTGATAAAAGATATGGAGTGAACATTTAGGTAACTGTTATGTGGTTTTCTAATCTCTTTAGGATAAATTCCTAGAATTGAAAGTGTTGGGTTAAGCATATGCACCTCCACAGTATTGATACATATTACCAAATTTCTGAAAGATATCAAGCCTCAGTTTAAATCCAGATACACTTTAATTGCCATACTACCAAAAAAGATTTTCGAGAAACCAACTTGACAACTCCCTTTCAATTCCCTCACTAGAATGTATAAATTCCATGAAGGCAGGGGTTTTGTTTTATTCACTCTGACTCGGAGCTTGGAACAGTCTTTTTCATATAGTAAATTCTCAATAGTTATTTGTTTAATTAATAAATCCTTTATGTTAGAAGCAATATGTCAAAAGCCTCAGGAATTATATGCAATATTACTCTCATATTAACTAGAATATTATGTTTATCTTTTTTTAAGTGAAAATGAATTGATTTGATTTATATTCCTATGAGTTGAAATAGTGGTTTACTTGGGCTATCATTGATATTTTGTGAGCTTTGGCTTTGCCTTAAGAGTCTTCTGTTTGCATAAATCATATGTCAACCTTTACTCAGTTATAAATGCCTTAGTATAGCATTTAATAATTAAGGTATATCAATCAATTAGAGGATAAAATCTTAACAAATTAAGGACAATGTTTCAAATAATATAAAAATCTTTTTTTTTTTTTTTGAGACAGTCTCACTCTGTTGCCCAGGCTGGAGTGCAGTGGCGTGATCTTGGCTCACTGCAACCTCTGCCTCCCAAGGTCAAGCGATTCTCCTGCCTCAGCCTCCTGAGTAGATGGGACTATGGGGTGCACCACCATGCCCAGCTAAGTTTTTGTATTTTTAGTAGAGGCAGGGTTTCTCCATGTTGGCCAGGCTGGCCTCGAACTCCTGACCTCAGGTGATCCACCCGCCTTGGCCTCCCAGAGTGCTGGGATTAAAGGCGTGAGCCACTGCACCTGGCCTAAAAATCTTAGAAACAACAGAGAGCTTAAAAGTTGCTAAAGAAATGATACATGACACTGGTGAGATTCTGGGCTCTGAAGGCAGGCACATTGATAGGATGGCTTTTAAAATCAGTGGCCTTTATAATTTTCTACTTTCTTTGGAGAATAGGACTATTGGACCCTTTTATAAATTTAAGAGACATGGGATCTCTTAGTGATCTTATTTTATATTGAAACCTTTTGGTGTTTCATTGTTAAGTTATTACTTTTTCATTATAAATTATTGTCAACTATGCTTTAAAAAGACAGAAATAGTATGAAAATGGAAGATGATGCAGTAGTGAAGTTGTCATCCTGAAGTTTTCTTCTTCTTTTAATTGTATTGCCAATTAAATTAATTTAACACAATTAAATTGTATTAATTGTATTGCGTCCCATTTCTGGAAAGTATAAAGGTAGATTGGAAACATTGATTTTACTCTGCTTTTAGCTTTTATTTAATATAGTTGAGAATTCAGAATTTTACGTTTTCTACCTGAAATGACAGAGAGGGAAGGAAATTGACGGAGGAAAAGGTTTACTAGTTTTTGATGAGTCAGTGGACGGGTATTCAGAGTCTGAGAGCAGTACTCTCGACTCTAATATTAACAATGAAATTGATTGTCTAAGTAAAATCTCAGACATAAGTCTTCAGATAATGGTATCCTAGTTGAATTTTCTCAAACTCAAGAATTGATGAATGAACAATATATTTCTGAGGATAGAGAGGAATTGTAGCATTCTAGAGTTAATTATTTTCCAGGAAAGCCACCATCATCCAGTATTTCATGACAAAACGAGATCACTTCATTTGCTAATAGAGTGTGTGACATCTTTTATGATGTTTATATGCCAACATTTATTGATACAAAGATGTCTTCTATGTTTAAATTCTTGTTAAAAATTTTAATTTTTTTCACTATTTCTTTTTATTCCTGTTAATTATTCAAAACATATCTTAGAATATGTTTTCAAAAATAATGGTCCATTAGACCTAGCCAGTATATGTTGATGCCTATCTAATACTAGTATCTGAGGACCAATGTGGCATATACTTGGAGTTAAGAACTGTGGTGTAAATAATTGGTACCATATATTCATTTTTTGAATACTTAATTATTGCCAAACAATGTTCCAGGATTCTGGGATAAAGCAGTAAACAGAGCATAGTTCTGGCTCTCAAAGAGCTTATATTCTAATGTAAGGAGCCACATAATAAATGGACAAATGCAGTATTTCAAGGGATTTAAAGCCTGTGAAGAAAAATTAAAGCAAAGTAAGGAGAATAGAGAGTGTTTAGTGAAACAGGATGCTTAGAAAGTAATTTTTTATTTGTTGCAAAGTGATTTATGTAACTAAAGGAGATATTGAAGAGGTGAAATACTATAGTTATTTCCTTGTTTATAATAGTGGATTGTTTTTTGCTTAACTAATTTTAACTTCTTTTTCTTCAGCTAACTTTTTAAAGTGATGTAATAGATTTGTTTTAGTATCCCTGAAAAGGGTACAAGGTAAATGTTTATAACAGTAAATTGAGATATTTCAAATAATACTCTTTTCTAGGGTTTTTTACATGGAATATTTGAACGTCTAAAACAGTTTCTGGAATGCAGTAAGTACTTCCATTGCAGTCCTTTTTACTGTAGAATTTTTATTCATTAATAGCTAGGAGTAATGAGGGATTAATAGATACTTATTCGTTAATAGCTTCTGGTGTGCACTGTAAATCTGGAGAAAGTGTCTCTTGTCAAATTGCCCCCCTGAGTGAGCACTTGATAGCTGCAGAGATCCTATATGTAGCTAAAATGAGTATTTTGTATCAACTTTCTGAAGTTGAGTTAGAAGCTTAGCCTCCTTTGTCTCTTATACAGAATTCCCTCCTTGGACTACAAACCAAGACCTACAGCGGATGCCTGAAACCACAGATAGTACCAAACCCTATGTGTACTATGCTTTTTCGAGCTAATATCCAAAGTGACTACTAAGTGATTAACAGGCGGGTAGTGTATATAGCCGGGGTTTGCTGGACAAAGGGAAGATTCTCGTCTGGGGCAGGACAGAGTGGGCCAACTTGAGATTTATCACCATACTCAGAATGCTGCACAATTGGAAACTTAAGAATGGTTTATTTCTGGAATTTTCTATTTAATATTTTTGGATTGTGATTGACTGCAGGCACCTGATACTGGGGAGGGCAAAACTAAGAGGAGACTACTGTACTGGTAATGAGTGTAGAGGAATTTGCCTTGTTGCCAGGCTGGTCTCAAACTCCTGGGCTAAAGCGATCCGCCCACCTTCATCTCCCAAAGTGTTGGAATTACAGGTGTGAGCCACCTTGCCTGACCAAAATAGATTTTTAAAAAAAGATTTCCCTGAGGCCAGGCGTGGTGACTCACGCCTGTAACCCCAGCACTTTGGGATGCCGAGGCGAATGGATCGCTTGAGCCCAGGAGTTGGAGACCAGCCTGGGCAGCATGACGAAACCCTGTCTCTACAAAAAATATTAGAAAGTTAGCCAGGCATGGTGGTGTGTGCCTGAAGTCCCAGCTACTCAAGAAGGATTGATTGAACCTGGGAGGTTGAGGCTGTAGTGAGCAGTGATCTCACCACTACACTTCAAACTGGGTGACAGAACAAACGCCGTCTCAAGAAAAAAAAAAAATCTATTTTGTGTTCGTTCCCGTTTCTATATTTCTTCTGCAGCTACCCCTTTCCAGGCAGATGTTCACAACAGTCATATGTATAACAAATATTACCTATAGACTATATGCTAAATCCTGTTTAGACTTCTTATAGACTCTTTTGCTTTCAGTATTTGCTGCATATCACTGTGATATAAATTTCCTTAACTGGCAGTTTCATTTTGTAAATCCCTTGTTCATTAACCTCCAGTGGCTTATCTTTAGTATCCTTTATTATTCACTATCCCATGTGAGAGACTATAGCATTTATATTTGTGTTGTATTTTACTGGTGGTCTGTTTGTTATCTTCTTCTTCCATGTGATTGTAAGCACCTTTATTTGGACATACACATGTGTGCACGCACAAATTGTGTGTGTGTGTGTGTTTGGGGATTTGCTATCCTGAGAAGATATCTTAGTCTCCTCTCTTTTAAGGAGCTACTGATTGTTTTATGTTAGTCAGTTTCAATTTAGTAAAACATTATTGAGCCTTTTGGCAGACACTGTTCTGGGTACTATGCATGCAAAGATATGCATGCAGGAATGTTCATATTGTGTAAGTTACGTTTTCTAAAAAGTCATTTTTCTCTGCCATCCTTGTGGGCGTGGCAGAAGGAAGAATACAAACCCTTCCAAGAGAGAATAAGACAAATGAACAAACAGAATATGAAGAGTATTATTAGAGAGCAGAGTAGCTGATGAGCTGGTGGACATTGTTCTGAATGTACAAAAAAAAATCACACCAGGGAAATTATCAGAATCAATTTGTCAGAAGATACAGGAAAAATGATAATGAGTATGTTACTCCTTGAGTGCTTTATTTTACACATGTGTGTTGTACTTCAGCTGTGACATTTAGTTTTTAAATGTTATCCGTGATTCATTGCTAAAACGACTATTCTTTTACTGTAAAAATGAGTTCAGTTCATATATTAGGATTAATTTTGTATAATGTGGCACAGAGGGCTACTGTGTCATTCGGTATAAATCTTGGTATTGCTTTTTAAATAATGAATTCATAATGCATAATATGCAAAAATAAAACCAGCAATATTATTTTTGTGAAAGTTTTGATGTTGTCTTGGTTGTGAACTTACAGAATATTAACTTCTACTAATATTTGAAATGTATTTTTAACAGGTAGAAGTATAGGTACAGATAATGTGTGTAGAGATAGACTGGAAAAGACCATCATTCTTTTTACTAAAGTGGTAAGTTTTTAAAAAACTTGTTTTCTCAAATATAATACACATTCAAATTTAGAAGGGAAAATGATATTTTTATAACCATTTTCACTTTAGTGTAAGGAAACCTATGTTCTGACTCCTTATAGGAAAGCTAAAAATTGCTTTTATATGTACTTTAGAATACATATAATAATTAAATTTATATAACATGTCATAGTGTAAGTCACCTTGATACATAAAAAATCAATTCTAATATTAGAGTATTTGATTCCTCTAAAGCTCGTTATTCTTTGACCCACTGGAGAAAGTGGAGATAAAGAAGATAGCAGTGCAGTTCAGCTAGAAGCAGAACAAATATAGCAGACAGGAAGTCAGTATATTCAGAATGACCATCAGACTGTCTTCATCCATACTAAGCATCTTTTGAGTGGAATTATAGGGGGTGCGCTGTGGTAGGCAGTGTGCATAATTACATTTTATAAAACGTTAATTTTTATGAAATTTTGGGCTTGAAGGATTGGGAGAAGTGTAAAAATTGGGTTACAGCAGTTAGAAAGACCTAGCTTGGGGACTGCTAGCAGTAAAATCGGTACTCGAAGACAGGTGGGAATACCTAAATCTGTAATCTATTTCCCTTTTTAATTAAAGATGCGATAATAGGGGAGGGGTTGCATATTCCCTGGGAGGGGAGAAAAGGAGCAGAAATGAGCTATTTTTTATCTTTGTGTTTTAGGTAGTAATTACCCTTAGTTTCAGTTGTCTTCGTTTCTCTTGTTCCAAGTAGCCTCAACAACAGAAGTTCACCTAATCTTCCAAGATACAGTATCAAATTGACTCAGATTCTCTGTTAAAAAATCACAAAGCAAAGTAAAACAGGATGATGTGCTTAGTCAAAGAGGACTATACAGTATGTATCACTGACACTTGCCTGCAGCTCTGCTACCTCACAGTCCCTACTCAGTATATCAATTACATAAGTAAAAGTTAAAGAGCATTATTTGGGTGATCTCTTTTAGAAAACACATTTATTTAGCTGTGGGATTTTTCACTTCTTTCAGCTCTTTCTTAAGGTAATGACACGGATAGACGGTATCTGTAATTTTACTTTACATAACATGTTGGAAGCAATTTCACTTATGAAATTCATATTTATGATCTCTAAGAATTTGTTAAAGCTTTTTAAATTAGAATATTTCAAAATAGGATAAAGTTACTATAAATAGAATTGAGTAACTTTGAGTCTTCATAACATCATCGCTCAGCAGCTATTACCAACATATGGCCACAGTCAGTCTTACTTTGTCTGTGTGCTTCTTTCCCCTCCCACCCTTGCTGGTTATTTTAAATCAAATCCCAGATATTATCTAGCATTATCTGTAAATATTTGAATGTGTGTCTTAAAGTGGTAGGGTTTTGTTTTGTTTTGTTTTGTTTTGTGTGTGGGTGTGTTTTGAGATGGGGTCTTACTCTGTCACCCAGGCTGGAGTGCAGTGGTGTGAGCTTGTCTCACTGCAGCCTCTGCCTTGTGGGCTCAAGTGATCCTTCCACCTCAGCCTCCTAAGTAGCTGGGACCAGAGGCACCTGCCACCACGCCCAGCTAAATTTTTGTATTTTTGGTAGAGATAGGGTTTTGCCATGTTGCCCAGGCTGGTTTCGAACTTCTGGGCTCAAGTGATCCACCCACCTTCACCTCCCAGAGTGCTGGGATTACAGGCGTGAGCACTACACCTGGCCTGTTTTATTTTTTTAATAGGATCTTAACACAATTATTATATTTATAACATAGTGATAGATTCTTAATGTCATTTAAATCTCTAGTCAGATTTTAGATATCTCCGATTGTCTCATGAATTCTTTATAGTTTGTTTGAATCAGTATTCAAGTTGCATCAGCTCCCTTTCCATCTATTCCACAGTTATTTCCTTGCTATTATTTCTTGAGGTAACAGGTAATTTTCTGTACTTTTTCATGTTTTGAATTTGATTGTTTCTATCTCCATATGCTTTTTTAAACATGTTCTTTAGTCTCCACAGTTCTCCTCCCATATTTCTTATAAGTTGGTAGTTAGATGTAGAGGCTTAGTCACTGGCAGGCTTTTTTGTGGGGATAGGGCAGGGATGGCAAGAATACGTTATAAGTATTGCTGTGTATTGTATGACATGCACACATGCAATATGGCACACAATGTCTGGTTGTCTCTTTTCTTTTTTTTTTTTTTAATTGTACTTTAAATTCTAGGGTACATGTGCACAATGTGCAGGTTTATTACATATGTATAATTGTGCCATGTTGATTGGCTGTACCCATTAACTCGTCATTTACATTAGGTGTTTCTCCTAATGCTATCCCTCCCCCATTCCCCCACCCCACGACAGGCCCGGGTGTGTGATGTTTGTCACCCTGTGTCCAAGTTTTCTCATTGTTCGATTCCTACCTATGAGTGAGAACATGCGGTGTTTGGTTTTCTGTCCTTGCAATAGTTTGCTCAGAATGATGGTTTCCAGCTTCATCCATGTCCCTACAAAAGGACATGAACTCATCCTTTTTTGTGGTTGCATAGTATTCCATGGTGTATATGTGCCACATTTTCTTAATCCAGTCTATCACTAATGGACGTTTGGGTTGATACCAAGTCTTTGCTATTGTGAATAGTGCCGCAATAAACATACGTATGCCTGTGTCTTTATAGTAGCATGATTTTATAATCCTTTGGGTATATCCCCAGTAACGGGATGACTGGGTCAAATGGTATTTCTAGTTCTAGATCCTTGAGGAATTGCCACACTGTCTTCCACAATGGTTGAATTAGTTTATACTCGCACCAACAGTGTAAAAGTGTTCCTATTTCTCCACATCCTCTCCAGCACCTGTTGTTTCCTGACTTATTTTAATGATTGCCATTCTAACTGGTGTGAGATGGTGTCTCCTTGTGGTTTTGCTTTGCATTTCTCTGATGCTGAGTGATGATGAGCATTTTTTCATGTGTCTGTTGGCTGCATAAATGTCTTCTTTTGAGAAGTGTCTGTTCATATCCTTTGCCCACTTTTTGATAGGGTTGGTTGATTTTTTCTTGTGAATTTCTTTAGGTTCTTTGTAGATTCTGGATATTAGCCTTTTGTCAAATGCGTAGATTGTGAAAATTTTCTCCCATTCTGTAGGTTGCCTGTTGACTCTGATGGTAGTTTCTTTTGCTGTGCAGAAGCTCTTTAGTTTAATTAGATCCCATATGTCAATTTTGGCTTTTGTTGCCATTGCTTTTGGTGTTTTAGTCATGAAGTCTTTGCCCATACCTGTGTCCTGAATGGTATTGCCTAGGTTTTCTTCTAGGGTTTTTATGGTTTTGGGTCTAACATTTAAGTCTTTAATCCATCTTGAATTAATTTTTGTGTCAGGTGTAAGGAAGGGATCCAATTTCAGCTTTCTACATATGGCTAGCCAGTTTTCCCAGCACAATTTGTTCAGTAGGAATCCTTTCCCCATTTCTTGTTTTTGTCAGATTTGTCAAAGATCAGATGGTTGTAGATGTGTGGTGTTATTTTTGAGGACTGTGTTCTGTTCCATTGATCTATATCTCTGTTTTGATACCAGTACCATGCTGTTTTGGTTACTGTAGCCTTGTACTATAGTTTGAAGTCAGGTAGCGTGATGCCTCCAGCTTTGTTCTTTTTGCTTAGGACTGTCTTGGCAATGCGAGCTCTTTTTGGGTTCCTTATGAACGTTAAAGTAGTTTTTTCCAATTCTGTGATAAAGTCCTTGGTAGCTTGATGGGGATGGCATTGAATCTATAAATTACTTTGGGCAGTATGGCCATTTTCATGATATTAATTCTTCCTATCCATGAGCATGGAATATTCTTGCATTTGTTTGTGTCCTCTATTATTTCATTGAGCAGTGGTTTGTAGTTCTCCTTGAAGAGGTCCTTCACATCCCTTGTAAGTTGGATTCCTAGGTATTTTGTTCTATATGAAGTAATTGTGAATGAGAGTTCACTTATAATTTGGCTCTGTGTTTGTCAGTTATTGATGTCTAGGAATGCTTGTGATTTTTGCACTTAATTTTGTATCCTGAGATGTTGCTGAAGTTGCTAATCAGCTTAAGGAGATTTTGGGCTGAGATGATGGGGTTTTCTAAATATACAATCATGTCATCTGCAAACAGGGACAATTTGACTTCCTCTTTTCCTAATTGAATACCATTTATTTCTTTCTCCTGCCTGATTGCCATGGCCAGAACTTCCAACATTGTGTTGAATAGGAGTGGTGAGAGAGGACATCCCTGTCTTGTGCCAGTTTTCAAAGGGAATGCTTTCAGTTTTTGTCCGTTCAGTATGATATTGGCTGTGGGTTTGTCATGAATAGCTTTTATTATTTTGAGATACATTCCATCAATACGTTCCATCAATACCTAGTTTATTGAGAGTTTTTAGCATGAAAGGCTGTTGAATTTTGTCGAAGGCCTTTTCTGCATCTATTGAGATAATCATGTGGTTTTCGTCTTTGGTTCAGTTTATGTGATGGACACGTTTATGGATTTGCATATGTTGAACCAGCCTTGCATCCCAGGGATGAAGCCCACTTGATCATGGTGGATAAGCTTTTTGATGTGCTGCTGGATTCAGTTTGCCATTATTTTATTGAGGATTTTCACATCGATATTCATCAGGGATATTGGTCTAAAATTCTTTTTTTGTTGTTGTATCTCTGTAAGGCTTTGGTATCAGGATGATGCTGGCTTCATAAAAAGAGTTAGGGAGGATTCCCTCTTTTTCTATTGATTGGAATAGTTTCAGAAGGAATGATACTAGCTCCTCTTTGTACATATGGTAGAATTTGACTGTGAATCTGTCAGGTTCGGGACTTTTTTTGGTTGGTAGGCTATTGATTATTGCCTCAATTTCAGAGCCTGTTATTGGTCTATTCAGTGATTCAGCTTCTTACTGGTTTAGTCTTGGGAGGGTGTATGTGTCCAGGAATTTATGCATTTCTTCTAGATTTTCTAGTTTATATGCGTGGAGGTGTTTACAGTGTTCTCTGATGGTAGTTTGTATTTCTGTGGGATCGGTGGTGATATCCACTTTATCATTTTTTATTTCATCTATTTGATTCTTCTCTCTTTTCTTCTTTGTTAGTCTTGCTAGTGGTCTGTCACTTTTGTTGATCTTTTCAAAAAAACCAGCTCCTGGATTCATTGATTTTTTTTGAAAGGTTTTTCGTGTCTCTATCTCCTTCAGTTCTGCTCTGATCTTAGTTATTTCTTGCCTTCTTCTAGCTTTTGAATTTGTTTGCTCTTGCTTTTCTAGTTCTTTTAATTGTGATGTTAGGGTGTCAATTTTAGATCTTTCCTGCTTTCTCTTGTGTTCATTTAGTGCTGTAAATTTCCCTCTACACACTGCTTTAAATGTGTTCCACAGATTCTGGTATGTTGTGTCTTTGTTTTCATTGGTTTCTTTTTCTGTGGCTAAGATTGATGAGTGATCTATCACCTTTCCTTAGCAGCTTTTTCTCCTATTTTAACAGCATTGATCGTCATTTGCCTAGATCCGTTATTTGATCAGGAGTTACAAAATGATGGCATTCTAAGTCTGTTATTCCTTCTGCATTTATTAGCTGAAATTCTTCTATAAAGAAGACGTCTCCCTTGTCAGCTACATGATACATTAAAATATAGTTCATATGGGAAAGGGAAGATAATATTTAAATTCTTTGTCTTAGTCTATTACTTTTAAAGGTCTATCTGTTGCATATTTAAGCATTTTGTATCATATTTACCCATTGTTTTAAAATTAAGTATGAATTGGGTCTGTTTTGGTTTTTGTACTGAAAATAAGAGAAAGTTCTTATTATGAGATATAATCTAACATAATCCACATTATATGATGTGCCTCAAGAAGGGTTATGATACGTGTAAAACTGAGTGAACGTGGACTCCACACTAAGGTTCAGACTGCTAAATGATTGTTAGTAAAGTTATAATTGAAGTGATTATATTCCAATATGAATTTGGGGAAAATACATTTTAGTTTTTATTTATTTTATTTTTACTTTTTTTACAGCTTTTAGACTTCTTGGATCAGCATCCCTTTTCATTTACTCCTCTAATTCAGAGATCACTGGAATTTTCTGTAAGCTATGTTTTTACAGAAGTTGGTGAAGGCGTTACATTTGAACGATTCATTGTCCAATGTATGAATCTTATTAAGATGATTGTCAAAAATTATGCTTATAAGCCATCCAAAAATTTTGAAGGTAATTGCTTTACTGACAGTTTAAAAGAATTATTTTAATCTTAAGTGTGATATAATTGCTATATTTATGTAATTGTAAAATTTTTATTTTAGTGTGAAAAATAAATTGTTGCTAGGACATGAAATAGAGATGAGGATTATAGACTTTAATATGTTTATACTAGCTTTTAAAAACAATGTAGTGCATTTAATAAGTCATTTTTTGTAGCACAAATTGGTTGAAGCTTAGGGACTTTTAAGAATTAGGTACTATAGTCATCACTGCAGCTCATATTATAGGGTGTATTCATTTGAACAAATGAGAGCTTTCTCTGACTTTATATAACGGGTGATTGTTTCTAGACAGGTTAAATTGTTGTATTATTTGAAATTCATTCCTATGTGTGTGTACCAAAGTGAATGAAGAAGTCTTATTGGTGGGGGAAGAGAGAAACACACGCACACCCCCCCATCCTCTATATATGAGGAAGTCATTTCAATGTGGCATGATAGTATTGCATGGTAATATACAAGCTGTAATGGTAAGACAGAAGCAGGATTGATGTGGGTGTGTTGTAAGGAAAGAGTGTCTTTGAGATTTGTTTATAATAAAAATGAAAATTTATTCACAAGTATAACTTTTTCCCTGAGAGTGTATTTTTTGTTTATTTAAATTACATAATCCAGTGTGGCTACAATGTTTGGCTATACAATTAACTTGGAAATTTCATTTTTCTAGATAGCAGCCCTGAAACTCTTGAAGCTCATAAGATTAAGATGGCATTCTTCACATATCCTACTTTGACAGAGATATGTAGAAGATTAGTCTCTCATTATTTTCTATTAACTGAAGAAGAACTGACAATGTGGGAAGAAGACCCAGAAGGCTTTAGTAAGAATTAATTTCTTAGTGTTAGCATGACTTTTCTCCCCTTTCTATAAATATCTATTTGAGTGATAGGTATAATATTGTATTTTCATACAGCACTTTTGATCTGGAAATCTTGGTTTTTTAAAATTAACTTTTTCTTTATTATCCTTTAGAACAAATTGAGAAGCAGAAAATGAATGACTTGCACAAATATGATGTAGAATTTTGTCCAGGAAAAGACATTTTTAGTTTTTAGATTCCTTTACAAATATATCATGTAGTTTCAAACAAAAATATATAATTAACTCTCTCTTATCAGGTCAGTTTCTGTTTTGTGATTCATTCCATATTATTTTTTATTTGTAGAAATTCTTGCAAAGAAATTTGGAGGTTTTTGAATAGTTTTTTTTTGGACAGGACATCTTTGTATCTGTTTGAATTTTAGTACTGGATAGATAAGTGGAATAAGTCTACTGGGACCCTTGCTGTAGAAAATCAAGGAATCATGTGTCTAATAAAGTACTTGTGTGTGAATTACTTAACGCTATGGTGGGACATAGGCTAGATTTTAGCCTCCCTTTTCTCTTTGGTTGGATGCCCTTGTGTAGTTACACATGTTTCCTAATATTTTAAGAGTGCCCAAAAGTTTTTGTAATACTTATTTTCGCCATCCTTTTGGTTTTTAAAAATAAGTTTAGTTTTAATACAGGATTGTACTGTACAACACGTCTTTTCTTGTTTTTTTTTTTTTTTTTTTGCTTTTTTCTGAAACATCTTGTTTCGATTTGCTTTCTTTATACAGTACATACAATATTGTAACATGAAACATTGAGTCCCTAAATTTTTAAGAGCCCTGAAGTATTTTACTTTAAATTTAAATATAAATACAAGAAATTTATGGAGAATATGAGTAATCATTGTACCTAGTGAAACATGATTACTGTATTGAAATGAAATGATTCTCAGAATTGTAATGATATTGGATGAGGTGATAGCAGATGCCCTGGAAATGACAAGTACTTTGAGCTTTTTTCCATAAAGCATTGTTGTCGAAAATGAGAGTGCTTAGGGATATAGTAAGCACTTAATAGACGACTGTGAGATACACAGCTGTGATCTGTAGCATATAGTAACAAAACCTGTGTAAGTCCTGTGTTTCCAAGGATTTGCTCTTAATGTTATGTTTAGAACAGTTCACAGAAATATTATACTGATGTTACTCAGGTCTTTGTTTTCCAAACCAAGATGTTGAA
This sequence comes from Piliocolobus tephrosceles, assembly GCF_002776525.5. Classification (NCBI taxonomy): domain Eukaryota; kingdom Metazoa; phylum Chordata; class Mammalia; order Primates; family Cercopithecidae; genus Piliocolobus; species Piliocolobus tephrosceles. The sequence continues at coordinate 56,730,092 of NC_045437.1, read as the reverse complement.
AATGTCATTATTACATGTTTTTAATTGCAGCAGTGGAAGAAACAGGAGGAGATTCTTGGAAATATAGTTTAAGGGTAAGTATTAATTGTAAGAAAAATTGATAGGGGAAAACGTAATCCTTCTAAAGCTCTTAGTAGAGAATGATACTCTATTAAAGATTCCAAACATTTGCTGGGCATGGTGGCTCACACTTTAATCCTAGCAGTTTGGGAAGCCAAGGTCAGAGGATTGCTTGAGCCCAGAAGTTCAAGACCAGCTTGGTAAATGTAGTGAGACCCTGTCTCTGCGAAAAGTTATAAAAGAAAAAAAAAATTAGACCAGAGTGGTGGCGCACACCTCTAGTCCCAACTATTCAGGAGTCTGAGGCAGGAGGATTGTTTGAGCCCAGGAGGTTGAGGCTGCGGTGTGCCATGATCATACCACTGCATTTCAGCCTGGATTACAGAGCAAAACCCTGTCTCTTTAAAAAAAAAAAAATTAAAGATTCCCAACATTAAGTCAGATAGATAAGAAATTGTGTATAAGAAACTAAGAACTATATTAATATTAAATTATGACGTTTAATCTGAATTTTTTTGTTTTTGTTAACTTGGAGTTTGAAAATGAATTTTTTCTTCATCTTTCCCATTGCTTGGGAAATAATTCTCATTGCACAAACAGAAAATGTTTGTCAAAGTAAAAGCTGCCACTCTTAAGCTAGAATTTTTTCCTTCTGTGTATTTCATTAGTAAAATTTCTTTTGGTATGTTATTTCTCTTACCACTTAGTGTGATTCTCAGAGACCAGCCCATTGCTTTCAGTTATAGGATACTTTTACAACACATTTATTAATATGACAGATGTTTTGCCAGTACCAGATGTGATGTTTGAGCTGTTCTTTTTAAGTTTTGTGCTTACCTAATTTACAGAATTTGCTATTTGGTTTCTAAAAATACTATCTTTAATGTTTTTAGACTCGTAAACTTAACAATTGTTAACCAGAGAGATTACTGGTGATTTTAAAACTTTAAACAATTTCATTCCTTTAATTTTTAAAAGTTTCTGTTACGGAGAAGTTTAAACATACTAAAAAATAGAATAATATAATGAGCCCTTCATGATAACCTAGTTTATTAGTTATCAACTCATGGCTAGTTTAGCTTCCTGTAAACATCTTCCAGTGTTGATGGTTTTGAAGTAGATATCTGAGATGACACATCCTCTGACCCTATTTCAGAGTGTATGTCTATAATGTTCCTTTTGAAACACGACACTAAACCTTAAAAATTTAATTAAAAAATGTAAATATTGTGAACCATCTAGTGATTCCTTTTTTTAAATTTAAATAAAATAATTGTTTAAAAAATTTTTTGTGGGTACATATTAGGTGTACATATTTATGGGGTACATGAGATGTTTTGATACCAGCATACAATGTGAAATGATTCCGTACTTTTTAGAACCGAATGAATCTTTGTTTTTAAATGTAGCTAATGCTAATTTCTGTTATTGCTTGTGTTTGTTAAGAGAAAGACTCCTCTGTTTGGCAAATTGGAGTTCCTGTTTTTGCTTATTATATCATTGCTAAGAAAATACGTAATAGCTACTTGGGAGGCTGAAGCAGGGGAATTGCTTGAACTCGGGAGGTGGAGGTTGCAGTGAGCTGAGATCGCACCACTGCACTCCAGCCTGGTGACAGAGTGAGACTCTGTCTCCAAAAAAAAAAAAAGTCTTGGATAGTCAGCCATTTATAGTACTGAACTATAAACGAGTGGCTACAGAATGCTTTTTAAATTTAAGATATGATTAATTTAAAATGTACACTTTGCTTGCCATAGTTTTAAGTTTTTGAATACGTAATGACAAATAATTGAAATAAAGAAATCAAGTTTATCTTATTAATTATAATTTGATTTTATTTTCCTTTGTGTTGGTTACAAAAAATGGTAATCTTACTTTTTTTTTAACCAATCAAAAGTTGGAAACATTTTCAGAGTTTTAGGATTTTAAGATTGAGTATTTGCTTTATTATAGAATTAGTCAATATAGTATGCAACTGTTTTGATGGGAAATTTGTCTTTTTCCCTCCAGCCATGCACTGAAGTATTATTTATAGATATATTCCATGAATATAATCAGACTCTTACTCCTGTACTTCTAGAAATGATGCAGACACTTCAAGGTAAGGCATATTTTGTGAATAACTTTGAGTTAATCTATTTAACATTTAGTTAAGAAATAGTCTGAGTGCCTAGAATGCATACGGTACTGTTTCCTGTGTTATATAATGAATATGAATTTGAGAAAAACAATTTTGAAACTTACTATCTTCCAGAGGGGTGGCATTTGAGATAGACCTTGAATTATAGTTTGGAAGATGATAAATTTTCCTGTAATAAATGCAATAGAAGCAAACGCAAAACAGTAGTTATATTGCTTGCAGAAAGTCTGTCTGGAGCATGTTGTTGAGAAATAGTGAGAAAAGGTTAAAATAGTAAGTATTAGCCTCTCAGAATGGTAGCAGTGGGAATGGAAAGAATTGATGATGGATTTGAGAGAAAATATTGATGTAAATTTTTGACACTTGATCATTACACTTTATACACAAGTAATGAATTATCTGCCTATTAACTAACATCGATTTATTATTTCTGTCTTTTCTGCTAGACTGTAAGTCCTAGGGGCATTGATCACGTCTGTTTTGTTTATACTTTATTCCCAGTGCTGTGCATATTCAGTGACTATTGTTACTTGATTGACTTTTGGCAACTGATTGAATGTGCTAGGGAAGGAAAAGTGATCAAAGATGATCCTAAACTTTTGAGTCTTAATGACAAGGAAACAGTTACCTCATTAGAAGTGGTAGGAGATAGAGATATACTTTTGAAGTGCATGTATATAAGGAACCTTGGGAAAACAAAAGAGGATCTTAAGGACAGAACCTGAGATTTTCGCCTATAGGGGTATGAGGAAGTAGAAGCCTTATAAAAATGCCAGGTGTGGTGGTGTATCCTAGAGAAGAGCATGTTGTCAGAAGTGAGTGTTGGCCAGGCATGGTGATTCACGCCTGTAATTCCAGCACTTTGGGAGGCCGAGGTGGGCAGATCACTTGAGCCCGGGAGTTCCAGACCAGCCTGGACAACATGGCAAAAACCTGTCTTTACAAAATTAGGAAAATTAGCTGGGCCTGGTGGTGAGTACCTGTAGTCCCAGCTATTCAGGAGGCTGAGGTGGGAGGATCATTTGACCCCAGGAGGTTGAGGCTGCAGTGAGCTGAGATCACTCCACTGTACTCCACCCTGGGTAACAAAGCAAGACCTTGTCTCAAAAAAAAAAAATAAGTTTGTGGTATATAGCACATTAGCGTTTTGTAGTGTATATTTTCTAGAATGTTGTTTGTCATAACATTTGGTTTTTAATCCTGTGTTCTCTAATGATAATCATAAAACTTATACTTTCCCTTTGTACCTGTGTCCATGTTTGATACCATGAAATGTGCTGTACTTAATTGAATTGGGAAATTAACAAATTGTGTTTAAATATAAATTTTTAAAAATCCAGTTTTGCCGGGCGCGGTGGCTCAAGCCTGTAATCCCAGCACTTTGGGAGGCCGAGACGGGCGGATCACGAGGTCAGGAGATCGAGACCATCCTGGCTAACACGGTGAAACCCCGTCTCTACTAAAAAATACAAAAAACACTAGCCGGGCGACGTGGCGGGCGCCTGTAGTCCCAGCTACTCAGGAGGCTGAGGCAGGAGAATGGCGTAAACCCCGGAGGCGGAGCTTGCAGTGAGCTGAGATCCGGCCACTGCACTCCAGCCTGGGCGGCAGAGCCAGACTCCGTCTCAAAAAAAAAAAATCCAGTTTTATTTGCTTCTACTGATACCTATTTTTTTTTTTTTAGGACCCACAAATGTGGAAGATATGAATGCACTGTTAATCAAAGATGCTGGTATGTTAAACTTAAGTGATTTAGAAGCATTTATTTATTCAGTAGATGGAGAGTCTGTTTTGTGGTAGATTTTATGCTGAGGGTGTTGAGATATAAGAGTAACTGAAATACGGGAACAATCTGATTGGGGAGATAACCAAGTAAAAAGATAATGCATTATAATAATGCTATACAGGATAGTTAATGCTAAAGTAGGTGATGGTCACCAGGTAGTTTAGTGTGTCTAAGGAAAGACTCCCAAAGACGTGTAATGGGAGAACACAAGGATAAATAGGAGTTACATGTGCACGGAGGTGGTGGTGGAAAGAGGGTGGTGCATTCCAGGGAGATGGAGCAAAAGATACAAAGACTTGAGGGAAAGAGGAGGAAGCACAGTTAGAATTTGAATTGTGACTATTTTGGTTTAACTGAAGCATTGGGGTTAAGGGTTGAGTTGAGACTGGAGAGAGTTAAGTAGGGACCAGGTCATAAAATATTACATCCATTTTAGAAGCAGTCATTATTTTATCATTTTTATAGTTGGACTTGAACATTTTAGAATGAATTGAATTTTCTGTTTGAAAGTAGTAAGGAATATTTAGGAAAAAACATGAAGTAAAATAATTTTTCTAAAATGTCTACTTACATAATTTCCCTAATTAACATATTGTGTGTTTCCCTTAATGAACATAGGTTTCATACACTCATTTGCGGATCTGATATCTGAAACTTTTAATTTTTTTCTTAAATTTTCTTCTCAGTGTATAATGCTGTTGGATTAGCTGCTTATGAGCTCTTTGACAGTGTTGATTTTGATCAGTGGTTTAAAAACCAGCTTCTTCCAGAATTACAAGTCATTCACAATAGGCAAGTATAAAATCTTGTATTTATTATCCACTTACTTTCCTTATTTATTCTATTAATGAAGACAGGAAGGTATTAAAATGGCTTACAATTTAAAAAATGCAATTGTATGAGTTAAGTAATGTCTTATGTGGAAAGGAATAAGAATTTTGACACCTAGGAAGTATTTGACATATCAGGTAGTTTGTGAGAGAGAAGGAGGACTTTATGCAAAGAAGAGGGAGGATGGAGGTCTCTGAGTTCAAGAAACTATGCCTAAGAAAAAGACAATTGGAAACTTAGCAAGAGGTATGCCTAGTGTCAGAAGTAGCCTAATCAAAGTAACATCTGTGACAAATAAGTGTCTTGGGATCACATAATGCATACTGCAAGTCTCTGGGAAGACAGTAGAGTAGAATGTAGAGACATCATGGCAAAAATATTCAAGTACACTTTAAGTTCTAATTGAGGTACCTAATTAAATAGTACAGATTCATATTACATTTAGTACTACGAATTACGAAATGAATGAATTTAGTACATTTAATAGCACATTTGCCCAATGCTTTTTTTGTGAAACAGAGTCTCATTCTGTCACCCAGTCTAGAGTGCAGTGGTGCATTCTCAGCTTACTGCAACCTCTACCTCCCGGGTCCACGAGATTCTTATGCCTCAGTCTCCTGAGTAGCGGGGATTACAAGCGCATGCCACCACACCTGGCCAGCCCAATTCTTACGTTTTAGATACATTTAAGCACTTGCCTACTTACTTAAATTTTAGGTGTAGAATACATAAAATGAAAGGAAAAACCTCTTTCATAGTTTATAAAATTATTTCTTAGTTTAAAATTGGATAATTAAAAAAAATTCTAAGGGGCGTTTTTCTTAGTTTGAAGGGTACACTTCTACTGATTGACTTCAGTATACCTGCGGCCTATCAGAATACTTAGCATATAGTCGTAGACAGACAGTTAATATTTGTTGACTAAACTGATGAACGTACAGAAGGTCACATTTAGAGCCACAGAATTTGTAGAGTTGGAGATACTCCAATTCTTGCCAGTAAGTAGCTGTTTATCTCTTCAGTTATTCAATCATTTATTCAGTTAACATATATTTTCAACATTGGAATTTGCCATGTCCCATAAGGCGGTGTTGAATAAAATAGACTCTGACTTAGTCTCAGGGAGTTAGTGAGCCTTTGATGGAGAGAGAACTTTCATTGGTGAGACAGATGTGCAGTTTAGTTGTCCTTGAACCCTAGAGGCTATTTAGTATAAGATCTTCACTGTCCAGTACAGAAGCTCCCTGTGTGTGGGTACTGAGCACTTGAAATGTGCTTAGTACAACTGAGGAAACAACTTTCCAATTTTAATTAATTTAAATTTAAAAATTAAAGCTATGTAAAATATTTATTGATTACATGTTGAAATGATAATATTTTGGATATATTGGGATATGTAAAAATATTAATAAGATTTTATTTGTTTTTTTTTTCTCTTATAATGTGGGTACTAAAAAATTTAAATAACATACATGGCCTGCATTATATTTCTGATGGACAAAGCTGATGTAGACCAGTGTTTCTCAAACTTTAATGTGCATAAGAGTCACTTGTTAATCTTGTTAAAGTTTAGATTTTGACTTAGTAGGTCTGGGACAGATCAGGCAATGCACACATTGAATAGCAAAGTGATCTATAATTTTACCTCTGTTTGGATGTGTCTGTGACTTTGGAATTTTACCTTTCTGAGTTTCATTCTGTTTATCTGGAACAGAGAGTCTAATATGGTCTTACTCCCAAAATTGATAGTTCTTTGGTGCTTTTACTTCACTCTACACAAGTTGTTACTTCTGCCTGTGTCAGTTGGTTCAAACAGTTTCTGTCCCTTGAAATGACATTTTTTTACCCTTCTGCTCCAATACTGTTTATCTCAAAGACCTGCCCAGATTCCATCTGTCTCTGCCCATTTCTTCTCTTCCTTTTCTAAAGTCCTAGTACACTACTTTGTGTTTTTTAATTCCTTTTAGGTATGTTATAAACTTCTTGGGGTCAGGAATACTTACGTACATATTTTTGTAACTTTATTTATTTATGTATTTAATTTTTGTGATGGGATCTCACGTTGTCACCCAGGCTAGAATGCAGTGGCATGATGTTCACCCACTGCAATCTCTACTTCCCGGGCTCAAATGATCCTCCCACCTCTGCCTCCTGAGCAGCTGGGACCATGGTGTCTGCCACCATGCCCGGCTGTTTTTTTGTAGTTTTGGTAGAGACAGGGTTTTATCATATTGGCCAGGCTGGTCTCAAACTCCTGCGTGAGCTCAAGCGATCTTCCCGCCTCAGCCTCCCAAAAGCTGGGATTACAGGCATAAGCCACTGCACCCAGCCCAGTTTTTGCAACTTTAATCAGCATTTTTTTCCCTATATGTTTGATCATCTTTTAGAATTGTGGTTTTTTTGAGGGGGGGGAAAGTGTTTCATTTATACACAGAAATATTTATCATCTTGCCACTAAAATTTACGTAATAAGGTACTTCACGAGTGAAATTCTTGGACACAAATGTTTTGAACTGCATGATTTTTCTCCTTACCCGAGCTTTCATTTCTTTTAGCGAAGGTGATGAGAGAAAGAAGTGTATATGCATGCTACTGTAAATGTTTTGCAAATGTTAATATATGTTATTTTGGTAATATGAGTCACATTCTTTTATTGTGTACCTCTTACAAAATTAGCTTAGTTGAAACCACAAAATTTATATGAACGTTTTATATAAGCCTAGAAGTTTCTTACATTGTTCTGAAAATAATCTTCATAGTATTAACAGAATTGGAGTAGAAAATTAAATACAGGAGCTTCTTTATTACTATTTTTGGGAAGCTTTCCAGTTTTCGAGTTTGGAGCATTGCCACTGTTTTTGGTTACTTGAGCTAAAAACAAATGGATTTGGTTTTTATGAAACATATCTACATTGCGGTTCTTTTAAGATAAAAGAATCAGGATTGCAACATATATGCCTAGGAAAAAATTTTTAAGTATTAAAAATTTTAATAATATTAATTTATTTAGATCAGGACTTCATTGTTCATATTTTGTACTGTGGTACATTTCGAAGTAGCCTTTAAGCTTTATTTTTTTTTGACAGAGCCTTCATCTGTTGCCTAGGCTGGAGTGCAGTGGCAGAATCTTGGCTTATTGCCAACCTCTGTCTCCTGGGTTTCAAGGGATTCTTGTACCGCAGCCTCCCAAGAAGCTGAGACCACAGGAGCATGCCACCATGCCCTGTGCTAATTTTTGTATTTTTAGTAGAGATGGGGTTTCACCATGTTGCCCAGACTGGTCTTCAGCTCCTGGCCTCAAGTGATTTGTCCTCCTGGATGGCATACTAAAATGCTGGGATTATAAGCGTGAGCCAGCACACCTGCTTTTAAGCTTTTATGTTAAAAATGCAGATTGCATTCTTACTACATTTTAGATTTAAATGATAAGTTATACTAAATGAAATAGACCTCTTAAAATAATTAACATTTTAATTTCATGATTTTTTCTTGTTTAGGTATAAGCCATTGCGGCGCAGGGTGATTTGGCTCATCGGTCAGTGGATTTCTGTGAAATTCAAGTCTGACTTAAGACCCATGCTTTATGAAGCAATCTGTAACTTGCTTCAAGATCAAGATTTAGTGGTATGTTTCTTAAGTGCCTTAAAAGAGTTAGTTTTTAAAGTTTCACCTCTGCAAATCATCAAGTTCACAACAGTTTATATGTCTTTCTTTATAATGTTTACGACCTTTCACTGCACTAGTTACTCCTTGGTGAGCAGTTTGATTTGAGGGTAGAAAATTCTTTGATTATCATTTGCCCTTCCCATTACTAGTCATTGAAAAAAAAATTAAGCTCTACTGTTATAATTTATAATTTCTTAGTAAGAAAAAAAAAAGGCAGTTTAAAAAATCCCTTTATAGCTTATATATTCTTTTTAAAATTCAGGATAGATGTTGGCATTGAAATAGCATCATAATTTATTTCATCTTTACTGTTGATTCTTTGTCCCTCATTTGTGAGAATTTTTTTTAAGCCTTTGGAATTACTGGGCTCTTTTGAGGGATTTTTCTTTGTTTATGGTATTCATATATTATTGTTGATTTTGTGTTACTGAAAACTTGATAGTAAGCTCTTTGTTGCTTTTTCCCCTTCAAAGCAGTAGGTTTGCTGCTTTATTATAAAATTACTGAAGTAGTAGTAGTAATTTTACAGGCTTAGGATTTTAAGAAGTTTAAATTGTAAAGAATAGTTTTCTTTCTTTTTTCCTACTGGTGCTTTACTATATGCCTGGGTGAATATATTAGTGATTTAATATATGTGTTCATTGTCTTTTCCTGATTTTCCATTTGCTTTAGGTAAAATTAAGTGATTTTTTTTTTCTCCCCTGAGTTGTGCTAAGATCTTTTTAAATCATTTCTTAGTCTCCTCCCTTTACCCTGCCGAATCTTATTTTTAGTTTGAACCCACCTAGTTTTTGCCTTTCAGCACAGGCTTGGACTATACTTCTCTTTTTTACATATGCTGACATAAAGAAAACTACATGTAGTGTTCACTAAAGGAAAACATAAATAGGTGAATTTGTTACAGAAACACAATACATTCCAAAGGCAAATAGAACTGATCTTTGGATTTTCTACCTAAGTATTATCTGCTTTGTGTAAATGATTTGAGAATTTAAGTACCATTCTGTAATTATTAAATACTAATTAAGTATGGGAAGTTGCAAGAGAGCCTTGTGGTGTTTTACTGGGTTTACATTCTTAGAAATGTATTAATATAACTTAGCTGCTTCTAAAATTTCTATTTGCTGAAATTAATTTTCTTTTGTAATAGCTTTAGAATAAAGCATAAGATTTAAATTTTTGCTTTCCTAGTTGGAAATATTATTTGCTCTTCTGTCAGAGAGAAGATATTAAATGATTTATGGATGTGTTACAAAAGGGTTAAATTTCAATTAAGTTTTCTTTGGGAAATAGAGAAATTGCTTGGAGTTTTTCTTTTTTCTTTGTTTTGTTTTGGGAACTGAGTCTCTCAGTGTTGCCTAGGTTGCAGTGCAGTGGTACGATCACGGCTCATTGTAGCCTCAATGTCCTGGGCTCAGCTGATCCTCCCACCTCAGCCTCCCAGGTATCTGGGACTATATATGCCACAACGCCTGGCTGATTTTTCTATTTTTTGTAGAGATGGTGTTTCGCCACATTGCCCAGGCTGGTCTTGAACACTGGACTGAAACAATCCACCCACCTCAGCCTCCCAGAGTGTTAGGATTATAGGCGTGAGCCACTGCACTGGGCCCAGAAATTGCTTGGGTCTTTGACTTGTTTTATAATGAGTCTATTAAAAAAGGAAAGAGAAAATGAATTGTTTTAGCCAGCGCCTTAAAAACAGAACATTAATTCTACCAGATACCAACAAATGTAACTGGAGAGAAAGGGATTCATGGCCAGATAAGTTTGGAAAACTTTGAGATAAATATTCAAATGGGCCTCTTAGTAACACAACTGGTCAAAGCCTTTAAAAATGTACATTTGCGGTGTGCGTAGTGGCTCACGCCTGTAATCCCAGCACTTTGGGAGGCCGAGGCGGGCCAATCACGAGGTCAGGAGTTCAAGACCAGCCTGGCCAGCATGGTGAAACCCTGTATCTACTAAAAATACAAAAGTTATCTGGGCCTGGTGGCACGCGTCTGTAGTCTCAGTTACTTGGGAGGCTGAGGCAGGAGAATTGCTTGAACCTGGGAGGCAAAGGTTAGAGTGAGCTGAGAACGCCCCACTGCACTCCAGCCTGAGCGACAGAGAAAGACTGCATCCAAAAAAAAAAAAAAAAAGCACGTTTGCATTATGACTAGCCCACATGACTAATACATTAGTATTCATAGAATATACTTTGAGGAAATGTTGCTTTAGATTCAGCCTTTGCCCTTTATATCTTCTAGTGGCTGCATCTCATGTTTACATGTTTTGCATTTGCTTTATACTGTCCCTATTATTTTGCAATGAATTGTTAAGAAGATTGTTTAGTAAGGCACCAAGTTAATGTTTTAAACCTTGGCCTTTTTTTAAAGTACATTTAAAGAATGTATAAGTCATACTGCTTTAATTTTCAGCCTTTGAGAAATGCTAGCTAATATGATGTGGGGAGATACCTTATACATGCATACATATACACAATAGTGTACAACCATATAGAAATATGTATGTGTATATATATGCAAACGTACATTTATATATATAAATGTATACATAAACATTGTGTATGTGTATACATATGTGTCACACGATTAAGTCAAATTGCTACACTGAGGAAAAGTTATAAACCAAAAAATATGTCACTCTATTTGCATTATATTTCCCTAGATCAGACAGTAATTTTATATTGTCACACAGCTATCAGAGGTAAGAGACTTTCTCTGCCCAGTGGCCTCTGATGTTATAAAATTTGTGAAGTCCTGTGCTAACTAGAAAAGTTGCTTCCTCCAGTTGCTGCACTGCTTCTGCTGTGTTACAAGTATGTAGATCCTGATGAATCGAATTCCTCTCTGGCTTTCAGAATCTGCATTGTTTTTCCTAAGGGCTGCTGTTAAGGAGTCGGGATACATTTGATGCTGATTAACTACTGTTGTCCATGTGCTATTCTTTTGTTATTAGGAGACTGTGACAGAGTAGAAGTAGGTGTTAATTTTCTTTTCTTTTTTTGGCTGCTCCATAGAAACAGCAGGGCTACCCCATAGGCAAGAATTTTGTCAATAAAAAATTCAGCAACTAACAGAAGAGGCACTTGTGTGCTCATCACTCAGTTACCCATATTTTCATTTGTAATATTTTCCACATATATTTCAAATATCTTGTTTAAGAAATAAAATATTACAAATGCAATTGAATTCCTCTGTCTCTTTCCGGTCTCATTCTGTTGTCTTTGTTAAGCAGAGGTTTTACATGTTAATAGATTTATTGATTGCTTTTTTTCTTTCTTGAGACAAGGTCTCACTCTGTTGTCCAAGCTAGACTGCAGTGGCGAGATCACGACTCACTGCAGCCTCGACACCACATGGCTCAAGCATTTGTCTCACGTCAGCCTCTCGAGTTGCTGGGACTATAGGAGTGTACCACCACGCCTGGCTAATGTTTTGATTTTTTGTAGAGAGGAGGTCTCACTGTGTTGTCTAGGCTGGTCTAGAATTCTGGGCTCAAGTTATCTTCCCACCTTGGCCTCCCAATGTGTTGAGATTACAGGCATTAGCCCCTGGGCCTGGAAAGAAATCCTTTTTCTTCACTCTTGGTTTTTTATTCTGCCTCAAATTTATTTTTGAGTGTGATGTAAGGAAGTTTCCATCTTTCTTTTTTAAAAAACAAGGATAGCAACACTACAGTGATTCCTTGAATAATACATAGTTTTCTTAGTGGTCCATAGGGCTGTCTCTGTCATATCCCATGTTTACATGTGGACCTGTTTCTGGAATTTGTTCTGTTTCATTGGCCTACTTGTGTAACTCTATTTGAATATTGTTTTTTGTTGTTTTTTTTCAAACAACAGCTTTTGTAGTAAGGCTTCACACCTGGTAGGAAATGCATTCTTGTAGCTTTCAATACCCACACATTTTTCATAGTTTATGAAAGATTAAATACTGTTTTCATTAGCCACGTTTTTTTGCATGTGATCCAGTGTTTGTACTTACTGTTAATTGACCACCGTTTTATACTTACTGTTAATAGACTATCTCTTTTGGAGCATATCAGTAGTTCCTTGTGCCATAATTTGAGAACTGCTGACCTGGATTCTATACAATAGACCAAAACACCTTCTAAAAGGGCGGATCACGAGGTCAGGAGATCAAGACCATCCTGGCTAACACAATGAAACCCCGTCTCTACTAAAAATACAAAAAAAAAAAAAATTAGCCGGGCGAGGTGGCGGGCGCCTGTAGTCCCAGCTACTTGGGAGGCTGAGGCAGGAGAATGGCGTAAACCCGGGAGGCGGAGCTTGCAGTGAGCTGAGATCCGGCCACCGCACTCCAGCCCGGGCGACAGAGCAAGACTCCGTCTCAAAAAAAAAAAAAAAAATATATATATATATATATTTTACACTCTCCCTTCCTTTCCCTTTTATAACATATTAGTTAGTAGATGGAGTGCTTATGACAACTTTTAGGTTTTAGAACATTATTTCCACACTATAAACCAGCATTACTAAATTTTAGGTTAGAGGAACCTTCTTTTCCCAGGACTACAGATGATTCTTCAAACTGGGCTTCTTTAGGCTGTAGAGTTTCTGAATTAATTGTATTTTTAAGTTTCAGAAATTCAAAAGAAGTTTTTAGAACGTTTTGGCTAGTCACAGTGGCTCACGCCTGTAATCCCAGCACTTTGGGAGGTCAAAGTGGGCGAATCCCCTGAGCCTGGCCAACATGGGGAAACCCCATCTCCATTAAAGATATAAAAATTAGCTGGACATGGTGGTGGGTGATTGTAGTCCCAGCTACTCAGGAGGCTGAGGCAGGAGAATTGCTTGAATCTGGCAGGGGGAGGTTGCAGTGAGTTGAGATCAAACCACCACACTCCAGCCTGAGCAACAGAGCAAGATTCCATCTCAAAAGAAAAAAAAAAAAAAAGAGAAAAAATTTTTTTAGAAAGTTTTACTTTACCTTCAGTAAAACAAGCAGTAAATTACTAGAAAATCAGCATTAGGATAATCTTTCACTTTTGTGAAAGCCTATGTAAGATATAAACTGCGGTATAATCAGAAAGCCTGTAGTTTGAGGGTGTGGTGTGGTTGCTTGTGAAGCAAAGAAATGGCCATCTTTATGGGCACGTTGACCACCAACCAGCATAGACATATGGTCATGTGCTGTTGCATGACAGGGGTCTATTCCGAGAAATGTGTCCTTAGGCGATTTCCTCATTGTGGAGACATCACAAAGTGTGCTTTTTACACAATCTGAGATAGTAGAGGCTCTCTAGGCTGTGGGTACAAACCAGTGTAGCATGTTACTGTACTAAATACTTTAGGCAGTTGTAACATGATGGTAAGTATTGGTGTGTCTAAACAGAAAAGGTACAGTAAGAACGGGCGCTTAACTTGAATAGAGCTTGCAGGCTTGGAAGTTGCTCTGGGCGAGGCAGGGAATGAGTGATTAGTGAATGTGAAAGCCTAGAAAATCACTGTGTACCACTGTAGACTTCATAAACATTGTACAGTTAGGCTACACTGAATATATTGGAAAATATTCTTTCTTCAGCAATAAACTAACCACATCTTACTCTAACTTTTGTTTGTTTGTTTTTTTGAGACGAGTCTCACTCTGTTGTCTAGGTTGGAGCGCAGAGGCGCGATCTCCGCTCACTGCAAGCTCTGCCTCCTGTAACTTCTTTACTTTAAAATTTTTTTAAAGGTCTTGACTCCTTTGTAATAGCACTTAGCTTAAAATACACATACATTGTATATCTGTGCAAAAATATTTTCTTTTGTTACATCCTCATTCTGTAAGCTTTTTTTATTTTACAATTTTTTCCACTTCTAATGATTTTTCTTAAAATCTAAATCAAAGACACAAACACATTAGCCTAGGCCTACTCAGGGTTAGGATCATCAATATCATTGTCTTCCACGTCCATATCTTGTCCCACTAGAAGGTCTTCTGGGACGTTAACATACATGCAGCTGTCATATCCTGTGATAACAATACCTTCTTCTGAGCTGAGTGTGGTAGCTCACGCCTATAATCCAAGCACTTTGGAAGGCCAAGGCAGGCAAATTGCTTGAGCCCAGGAATTCAAGACCAGTTTGGACAACATGGTGAAACCCTATCTCTACAAAAAATAGAAAAATTAGCCAGAGATGGTGGCATGTGCCTGTAGTCCCAGCTACTTGGGAGGCTGAGGTGGGAGGATCGCTTGAGCCTAAGAGGTCAAGGCTGCTGTGAGCCATGATCATGGTTTGATTTTGTTCTACCCATTGCTTGAGTTGCTGCCAAATGCACAGAAGTTTCTGGCTCTGTTTACCTTTGTAGCAGTATTTGAAAGTACTGTTGCCTGCATTTTCTTCTCATTCATTTCCCTGTTTCTCTCATGCTTTGGGGGATCTTTCCAATGTTTCTTATGTTTTGACGGCACTTACTCTCCCAGTTTGGAATTGCCTGTTATCTTTTCGTGAATTTTCTGAGGTTTCAGCTGGGGTAGGGTAGACTCACAGTAGAAATGTGTTAGACTTTTCTACCAGTCTTCTAGCACACTCCCCAAGTCTTCATTCTGTAAATTCAAGTTTTAATTTTGTCCCCCCATTGCTTGAGTTGCTGCCAAATTCATTCCATTTCTTTGTGGTAAGTACCTCTTATTTCTTTTAAAGCTCAAGAAGAGCTGACTTTTTTTCTTATGTTTATTTGTCATCATTTAAAATGCTCTTTAACTTTCCTTAAAAGTCTGTGTTTTTTTATTTTCCCTTGTGATCTGGCTTTCTGTTCTTGCAGTCAGACTGGAATGCAGGCAGGTCTTAATTCATTTCACCTTTTTCTCTGCACATAATACTACACTGACTTCCCTTGTTAGGAAGGAAAACACATTGTTTTATTCAGGTGTCTTGTTTCATATACTTATTTGCATTAATGTTATGGCTCAGGGAGTGCATCTCTAGAATAAATGGTCCTTTCGTGGAGGAAAGTCGAGAGAATTAAGGGTTAGCATACTGGCAGTTTGATTTCCTTTCCTTTTCTTTTTCATTTTTCCGAGTTGGAGTCTTGCTCTGTTGCCCAGGCTGGAGTGCAGTGGCACAATCAGCTTACCGCAACCCTTGCCTCCCAGGTTCAAGCGATCCTCGTGCTTCAGCCTCCTGAGTAGCTGAGATTATAGGTGCATGCCACTATGGCCAGCTGATTTTTGTATTTTTTTAGTAGAGATGGGGTTTCACCATGTCTACCAGTCTGGTCTCGAACTCCTGACCTCAAATGATCCTCCCACCTCGGCCTCCCAAAGTGCTGGGATTATAGGTGTGAGTCACCATGCCTAGCCTTGATTTCTTGTTTCTTTTTTGAGGGACTTTCATGTCTTGGTCTCTCAGTTCATGTCTGTGAATTGTTAATATTGTATATTCACTCAATACTAAATGCTGGGAACTTAAAGATGTTTACACATAGTCCGTGTCCTCAAGACGATTGTCCTGTGCTTAATGTTTTCAAGTTAGCCATTTTTATCAGTAATTGTTTAATATCTAGTCTCCTCCTCCCCACATTGTAAGATCTGTATGGGCATGGCTTACTCAGCTTTTTCTACAGCACGTAACACAATGCCTGATGATAGTTCCTCCTTAAGTAGTTTCTGATGCAATACCTGACCTGTCTTTTCATGAGGTCATTTTGTGATAGATCAAGTGGCAACAAATTTGTTAAATCTGTTAAAAATCTGGAAATGTTCACACTGCCTTTAGAGACAGTGAATAAAAGGAAAAAGCAGGTGAAAAAACATCTGCACTGTAGGCTCTTGGAATCTGCGGATTTGTCCGTGTTTAACATTTGGTGAAGATGCCTAATTGCATCTCAAGACCTCAGAAGCTCCTGTAAAATGTTTTAAATGATTACTTTCTGAAAAATGACTGGAAAGAAAAAAACAGTTGCTATTAACAAGTAAGGAAAGTGTCACATCTAAGAAAGTAATGGTTCTCAGCTGGGAAATAAAAGATTTAGATATGTTATCCACAGATTAACATACAGAATTTAGTCTTGTCTTGAGCTCATGTTACTTTATGTGGAAACTAGGAATATTTTAGCCCATGCCAATTTTAGCTGATTTAAGTCCAAGATAACACTTGAAAGAGAACGAGATTATGTTGTAATATGATTTGCCCAGGTAACATGCTGGTGCACATGGAAAATTTGTGAGGTCGGGAGCATATTGTAAACCTTTCTGTATTTGTGAACTGTGGGATTTAGAAAATCTCAGAATGGGCCGGGCGCAGTGGCTCACGCCGGTAATCCCAGCACTTTGGGAGGCCAAGGCGGGCGGATCATGAGGTCAGGAGATCTAGACCATCCTGGCTAACACCGTGAAACCCTGTCTCTACTGAAACTACAAAAAAATTAGCCGGGCGTGGTGGCGGGTGCCTGTAGTCCCAGCTACTTCGGAGGCTGAGGCAGGAGAATGGCGTGATCCCGGGAGGCGGATCTTGCAGTGAGACGAGATCGCGCCACTGCACTCCAGCCTGGGCGACAGAGCGAGACTCCGTCTCAAAACAACAACAACAACAACAACAACAAACAACACCACCACCAACAACAACAACAACAGAAAATCTCAGAATATTTTGGGGATATTTCAAAGATCTACTGTAGTTGAGGTTACAGGTGGAAATTTGCTTGTGTTCTTTCTCCTCCCTGGCTCCTTCCTTCCTTGTCTCCTTTTACACCTTTCACTTACACATCCTCCAATTTGCCCAGCCCACCCTGGTTTCCTGCTTCCTTTTTCCTCAATCCCATGCCCTCCACATACTTTACAGCAAATTATTTTCCTTCCTGGAAGGACCCACTGGGTTAAAGTCTTGTTAAGTAAATTATGGGAAACTGAGAAGAATAGGAATAAATATTACTTTACCTTTTCTTTTTATTCCTTGCTTTGGATAAGGAGAGTATCCTTGTATTTCTGAATATTTACATGGTCTGTGTCTCTAATAATAAGTACAGAAAATGATTGGGAATAAAATTTTTTGTTTGATATTAATGATTTTAGTCATTCTAAAATAATTAAAAACTCATAATATACTTTCTTTTAGGTCCGTATTGAAACAGCTACAACTTTGAAGTTAAATATCCTTCTGAAAATGTAAAAATACTTCATTGCAAAGAACTTTAACACTTTTAAGTTATTATTTATTTTGTGAAATTAATTTATGTATCCTTGTTTTAGATACAGATTTCTTTTGATAAAACTTAGGTGTTCTCAATATTCCTTAACTGTGCTTCACCTGTTGATGATTTTGAATTTAGAACAGATCAGTTTCTACCGGTAAGAATATACATTTCCAGGTATTTTTTTAAAAAACTGTTTCTGCTTATGTCTTTGAATACTATTTTATACACGAAATTGTCTGTGTGTTACTTACTAAAGTTGAATTTAAAAGTATGCTGTATTGGATTATTTTGGAGGACATAATTTTCATTTGTAAACTGTTTTGGTAACTTTTATTGGTAACAGTTCACTTATATTCTGCTTACTTTTGTTTAGCAATTTTATCATCTATGTTGAAGTTGGTTGCCAAGCTTTTTTTTTTCAAAATGGAAAATCATTTAATATCTTCATTTTATGTATGTCTGTTAATTTTACTCCTTAGGTTATTTCTCTGTGTTATTTACATGTGTATATCTGTATCCTATCCTACACACTAGACTGTAAATTACTTGATGAGCAGAATACCAAGTTCTATTCATCTTTTTACTCTTTACTCAACCCCCAGGACCTAGCATGGTGTTTTCCCATAGCTGGTACTCAGTAAGCACTTGTTAAACATATCAGTAACATTGGGGTGTTAGTGTTTGTTCTTAAGAGGACTGGCTGAGAAGAAAGTTACGTGATAAAATGTACTACTTTTGGTGAGGGGAATAGATAGGGAAGCTTGTAAAGCAGTGATCTTGCTTTAATAAAATAATCACTATAGACATTTTTGGATGAAAGAAATGTGTTGCAGAAGTGTGTACTAAAATGAGCCATATATCTGAAAGAACAAATTCTTGCTTTATGTAAGTGTGATTTGTTAGTTTATAACGTAATTTTCATAATATAGGAGTTCACAACCAGATATAGGGTATTTGTTTTTGATTTCCCAATACGAACTATTCTGCCATTTTTAGAATAACAAGTTATATCTATAAAATATATATCTTCATACAATGTATGTTAAGGGCCTCATCAGATAGCTGGCATGTGAGTGCAATAATATCTTTTTGCTGTAATGAGCAGGTCTTGCAAAACAAAACATTCTGTGATTGGCAGTGGGCATATATGGAAGAACAGTGACAAGGCACTGTTAATAGTTTAGTTTTAGTATAAAATTTAAACAGACATAGCTTAGACAATATTCCTCTAAACATTATTCAGTTTGTGGATAAGTTAAATTCTGAAATGGACACATTCAGCAGCAGTGAAGAAAGAAACACTTTGTAAAACAATATGTAAAATACTGGCAGCTTAAACAATTTCAGGTTGTTTAGGTAATGCCAAACTTTTGGCTTTCTGTTTATTTGACTTACTGCTTTGACATTATGATTTACTTCTTCTGTTCATATGAATGTCTTTCATTTCTGTTCTAAACCTTTTTTATTTTATTTCTTTTTAAACTGCAGTATTTGGAAACCATGTTCACACTACTTTTTCAGTTATTGCAGCAAGTTACAGAATGTGACACAAAGATGCACGTTTTGCATGTCCTTTCTTGTGTGATCGAAAGAGTCAACATGCAGGTAATTATATTGTAAAACATGAAAATAAATGAGAGGTGGGTAGAATATATGTAGAATTCATTAATATCCTTGACTACATTGTTTAAGAGTTAAAACATTAATTGAAATGCTTCTAACTTATAGACTGTGGTTTCAGTTATGTATTATTCAAAATTGACATTTATATTCGATTTTTTAAAAATGCCTAAGAAAATTAAAATGTGAAAAAAAATTGAATCAGCAACATAGAGGTGTTCATAAAGCAGAATTTTACATATTTTAGAAGATCCAGCCAGTGTAAAATTCCGTGTTTGAGGGCATAGCCACAAGTGTCCATCAGCAAGACTTCTGGGAAGTCTGTTATTTTTATCTTAAAAATTAAGTATTTTTTGTAGTCTGGTCTGCGTTGTATTTACATTTGGCTTAATGTAAAAATGAGGTGTAACGCTCTTAACGGTTTAGTTATTCAGCTTCCCCTGTCACTCTGAATCTTTGTGGAAATTGTTAATCCGGATAACCATGCTATAATTATCCTTGTGACTTCCTGTATTCTAGTTCACCATTGCATATCCTTGTTTGGAAAGCACTGAAGCAAATCTGTGATTTGCATTGTATTAGGAAAGATAATTGATTTGGATTTCACAGACTTAGACTTTACTCTTGGATCTGCTGTTAGTGAATTGTGACACCATGAGCAGATTTATTAATTCTAAAGCAATTGATGAGAATAGCTATTAATTATTGAGTAATGACAACATACTGACATGTGTGCTACATGCTTTGCATATATTTCTCATTTAGTTCTCATAAAAAACTTGAGGTAGGAGTTAGAATTTATTGTCTCAAACAATATGAGACTTGAAGGAACTTCTCAAAGTTCACATATTTTAATGGCACTGCCAGTACTTTAAGCATAATGCGACTCCTGTGGTAGGGTTGAGTCACTCACTGTTAATCATTTGAAACAGATCTGGGTACTGGTGTCTAAAAGTAGTAATATCTTGCATGATTCTTAGTACTTGGTGTTCTTAATACATTAATCCCATTAATTCATTTGATGGTGTTTTTTAAACAACATTGAGAGAGTTGGTCACACAGAGTTCCTTGCAACTGTTTTAAGAACTCATTTTAAGTCCTTGCCTCTGCTGTTTAGTTTGGGCAAAGTCTTTAACCTTGTGTCCTCATGTATAAAATGGTAAAGATAATTCTGAACTCACTTAACTTAGGATTTCGTGAGCATGAAATTATTATACATCTCCAGTATGCTTCAGAGTACTATAAAGTTGCAATAAATTATTTAAAAAGTTGATTATAAAAACAAGATTTGGCCATTTTCTGTAATTTTATTTAGAAATATATGGCAGATGGAAATTTCTTAAATAAAACTTTTTTTTTTTTTTTTAAATAGAAATGGATCTGCTTTCCTTTGTCTCCCCAAACTTTGAATTAAAACTTTTTCTCCAAAAGTTTGTTATTCTTTTGGCTTATAAATTAATGCTTTTGTGTTTCTGTCTATACTCATCTTTCGGAACACAAGTAGCCTAAGCAGCTTACGTGCCTATATCATGAGAAAGTAACAATAAGATACAGTTATTCAATAGAATTTTTGTTTTTCAAAACTCATACTAAATAGGAAATGGTTAAAAAATATTTTCAGTTGTCTGATTCTTTAACTTCTTTTCTACCTTAACCTTTGATCAACCCTATCATTTTTATCTTTGTTGCATATATCCCTTAACTCTCTTTCATATGCCAAATTTGATGTTTGTCCATGAGGCAGCAAACTTTTAAAAAATGTTAACAAATTTTATCTTTTTTGAGGCGAAGTCTCGCTCTGTCATGTCAGGCTGGAGTGCAGTGGCTCAGCTCAGCTGACTGCACCCTCCGCCCTGATCCCCTGGGTTCAAGTGATTGTTGTCCTCAGCCTCCTGAGTAGTAGCTTGGATTACAGGCATGCTATCATGCCTGGCTAATTTTTTTTTTTTTGTATTTTTTGTAGAGATGGGGTTTTGCCAATTTAACTGGGCTGGTCTCAAACTCCTGGGCTCAAGGGATGCACCGCCTTGGCCTTCCAAAGTGCTGGGATTACAGATGAGAACCACCGCAGCCGGCCAGAATTATGTTTTTGATATTAGGCAGCAAACATTTTGAGCCATCTTACAATAGTGCCGCCTTCTTCTTCTCCTTCTCCTTCTCCTTTCCTCCTCCTCGTCTCCTCCTCCTCATCTCCTCCTCCTCGTCTCCTCCTCCTCTTCTCCTCCTCTTCCTCCTCCTCTTCCCCTTCCTTCCTTCCTTCCTTCCTTCCTTCCTTCCTTCCTTCCTTCCT